>NW_010548514.1:0-41402 GCF_000687285.1 Phaethon lepturus
CGTCTTCAGAGGCGCTCCGTCAAACGAAGGGTCCACGGTACAAACCTCAGGGGAGGGGTCCTTGTGAAGAAGGGGGAATGGCCAAGTGGGACTCTGGAGTCTGTGGCCAGAAAATGATTGCCCTGGGTTCTTTTTTTTTTTTTTTTGAGTTTATGATGTTCAGGTGAACGTAGCGTTTCTGCTGGTCTCCAGCGGCATTCCCATGCCTTCTGCTGAGCTGTGGCCCTGTGCAGGCGACCAGGAGCGTGGGCTGCCGTGGCAGGGGACGCGAGGAGCTAGCTGAAGATGGGTGATGTGCAGGAGCCAGGGAGACGCACCCCTTCCCGCTGCCCTCTCGCCGGAGGCGCGTTGCTCAGTCCCACGATCCCCTCCGTTACAACCGCACGCGAAAACGAGTCACCAAAGCATTGGTTTCACAGTAGCCGGCATTTTTTCCCTTCACTTGTTGTGAAAGAACATGGCAGCCCGGATTTGTTCAAACCCCGATAAAGATTGCACAAACATTATGTTTCTGCCCTACGGCCAAGTAGAAAGCCAATAGCTCTTTATATTACTATTTTTTTTAAATGGTGAAACTCCTGGGGAGGGAGGGAACACTTTGCTGTACTTATTAAAATTGATAACAGGAGCTCCATATCCTTAGGCTGACAAATGATACCCTGGTTTTTTGTTCCACACGCTAATTTTACTTGCTTCACGCTGGTCACTAGCAGATGGTCTTGTACTTAAATCATGTTAGTGGCTGATAAGAAGTAAAGGATCATTAAATTATTAACATCTATATTGTTTTCAGTAAACTGCAGAGGATTTTAAATATTTCTCTCTGTGCTAGCTAAAATGGCAACCCATCTCGCTAACCTTCATTGCAATATATACACATAATACCGTTGTTTTAAGGAATATGGTTTTAAAGAATATGGCACTTTGTTCCGTGGTATGCCACCATGGAACAAAAGTGCATTTTTGGAATCAAGTTTATCTACTTGAAATGGTTATTAACCTAAATGGTTTGGGTATTACATCAAAGAGGAGTCAAGGGAAAATCCTCCAATTTAAATTGCATTTACCAACTTCTGTATTGGTTTTACTGTTTAGTATCTAACCCGACATAAATGTAGCTGGCAGACAAATAGATTGGAGCATGCAAATTCTTCCTATTCTGCTATTTTTTTTTTGTGCACCTGGGTATGAAATATGGCACAACAACTGTTGGGTTTATGTTCCAAGGAGGAATCTCCTTGTTTACTTTCTTTCTTGTTTCACTGTTTCCTACAGGGCAGAGTTCAGCTAGAGCAGGGCTCGCTCACGATAACGAACATCAGCCTGTCAGATGCTGGCATGTATCAGTGTGTAGCGGAAAACAGATATGGCATTATTTTTGCCAGTGCAGAACTGAGTGTCATAGGTAAGTGTACTTTCCTGAACGCTGCAAACCTTCCAAAACAAGCAAAGCCTTCACCCAAGCTGGTTTTGCCACGTTTCACCATCTGAAGCAGAAGAGTTGCTGAGGATCTTTGATAACTTGTTTTTAAGTGAGGTTTTTAATGTTCAATGTTTTAAGTAAAGTTTTTAATGAAAACTTGAGAAAGTGGATAGACAAAGAACAGAGTTTTTTATATCATCCCATCTTTTCATATTCATCCAGGCGACTGAGCATGGAGAGCTGGTAAGCTCACTCAGCTCTTGCTGGTTAGAAAGGTTTTATGGAGAAACCCCGAGTATTGCCCCAGTTCGGAGCATACCGGACAGTAACGGCCTGCTTGTGGGCTGCAGAGACCGACACTCTTGAGGAAATGTTGAAAAACCACCTGTCTGAACAGACCTTTCACCGTTTTAATGACAATCGTAACACTCCTGTCCCAAACCCTCCCCAAGAAAAACAATTTGTGCCCCACCTGTTTTGTGTACACCTACTCTACTTGTCCCAGTTAACATCAGGAAAGACTCCTGTGAATGCAGGTGGTGAAACGCCTGACGGGAGGGAGCAAAGATTGCAGAGCCAGGCCCAGTGCCAGGAAACTGAAACACAGGAAATGCCACTTAAATGCAAGAAAAACCTTTTTACCATGAAGGTGGTCGAACGCTAGACCAGGCTGTCCAAAAAGATTTTGGCGTCTCTGTCCTTGGAGATACTCAACACCCAACCAGACACGGCCCCGGGCAACCTGCTTGAGCAGGGGTGGGACGGGAGCATCTCCAGGGGTCCCTGCCAGCCTCAGCCGTGCTGGAGTCTGTACCTCATTCACAAACGTTGCTGTTGTACAAGCAGCAGGCCTGGGAACGGAGACGCCAGCACAGATACGTAGTTTCGAAGGGTTAAATAGAATTCGTGATTACAGAATAGTGCTTTAGTTGTTTTCAAAGCGAGTGTTCAATAGCATCATTCGCTGCTTTATCCTGAAGAGCAAAGCATGAGGTCTTCTCTGATTATGGCCTTTTCAGTGTCGTTGAATATCGATATCAAAATGGTCATTTTTTTATCAGCAGCGATAAATGCCCGCATAGAAAAAAAATTCATTTGAAAGATTGTCATTGTTGCTGTTCAAGAAAAATACAATAATGCTCAATAAATTAGACTTCACAGTGCTAAGATTTATTGGATGTGTTACTGCATGAAAGAAATTGAAATAAACCCACTGATACTTTTCCTCTCTCTTCAAAATCCTGGCAAAAATGAGTCTTTGGGAGGAAGGCAGGTCTTGGAAGATGGATCTGCTTAGCCCTTGGTGATGGGTGCCTCCTCATGCCTGGCAGCCCTGCAGCACCCAGGTGCTGACCTCACGTCTGCACAAAAACCAAAGACCTTGGAGAGCCTGCTCTTAAAAACCTGCCAGATAACTTGTATTTGGCTGACTTCTCATTTGGGTTATTCAATCTTGCTTCTGTATCTCACATGAGAAGTGCCAGAATGGTGTGCTGCAGATGAATTTCTATGGATCTGTAATTTAATTTGGCATATTTAGAAGCTATGCTAAGGCACGTGGAGGGGACAGGGAGATGGTTAGAGACAGCCAGCATGGCTTCACCACGGGCAAATCCTGCCTGACCAACCTAGGGGCCTTCTATGATGGAGTGACCACATCAGTGGACAAGGGAAGAGCTACCGATGTCATCTGTCTGGGCTTCTGTAAGGCATTTGACACAGTCCCCCACAACGTTCTTCTCTCTAGATTGGAAAGAGGTGGATTTGATGAGTGGACTGTTGGGTGGATGAGGAATTGGTTGGATGATTGCATCCGGAGGGTAGTGGTCAACGGCTCAATGTCTAGATGGAGATCAGTGATGAGAAGCATCCCTCAGGGGTCCATATTGGGACCAGTACTCTTTAATATCTTCATCAATGACATAGTGGGATCGCGTGCACCCTCAGCAAGTTTGCAGATGACACCAAGCTGAGGGATTCGGTTGACACGCCTGAGGGACAGGATGCCATCCAGAGGGGCCTGGACAAGCTCAAGGAATGGGCCCATGTGAACCTCATGAGGTTCAACAAGGCCAAGTGCAGGGTCCTGCACCTGAGTCAGGGCAACCCCTGGTATCAGCACAGGCTGGGGATGAAGGGATTGAGAGCAGCCCTGCCGAGAAGGTCTTGGGGGTCCTGGTGGGTGAAAAGCTGGACATGAGCCGGCAATGTGTGCTCAACCTGCTCTAGTTAAAGATGTCCCTGCTCATTGCACGGGGGTTGGACTAGATGGCCTTAAAAGGTCCCTTCCAACCCAAAGATTCTGTGATTCTGTATTTTTAAAGAAAAACAGCATGTGTTTCTTTTCACCAGGCTTTTCAAAGGACATCAACATTCTGAGCTGTCGCTGAGAAATGTTAGCTTTTAAACAGATCTTTCTGAGTATAAAAATGGTTATTTTAACAAGTCCTGAAGTTAAGCACTTGAAATGATTAAACACCACTAATAGCAAGTGAGACTTACAGCAAAATTAAGTGAAAAAGAGAAATGGAAAATTACAGACAGAGCTTTTCTCAGAGTGATTCTTCTCTATTATTGTTGCCAATTATATTGCCTGGACTATTCAGCTAAAACAGGGATCCTGTTGTGCTGGGCATTGTGCAAATGTATAGAGTTTTCAAGCTAAATGGTTTTAATAAATAAATAAACAAACAAATAAATAAATAAATAAAGAGTGGCCTTAGCGTGAAAAAAAAGTAATTAAGATCCTGATTTTACAAACAAGGTGTGAAGAAATTAAATGCATTACCCCTGAAGTGGCACAGGGAAGCTGTGGTATTGCTGAGAGCTGAGCCCAGAGTTTCTGAATGTCAGTTGACAACATTTTGAACATCATAGAGTAAAATCCATATCATGAAACTCCTCTACCTCACGCAAGACCAAGACAGAAATAGCAAATGACTTGCAAAAAAACCAGTCTAAACTGTTCATTACAGAGATGGAAATAACATGATTATTCAGAAATCTATTTTACCCATAAATTTTGGAGAATCATTTGAAAAATTATTTCCAGAAATGATACAGTATTAATTATGATAATACGATACAAATAATAATCCATCTGGTTCTGATTGCATTGGTGGGAAGTCGTCCTTTAATTTTGAAGCGTTTTACATAGCCAGTGTTGGTTTTCAGATGGCTCTGTTTAGTCTTTAATAGCATACGTGTTTTCCTCTGTGCTAAAATGAAGTCAGCCGTCTATGATTAGACATAGAAGACAAGACAGCTCAGAGATTAGTGAACTCTGATTCATGAACGTGGAAGACAAGATCTATTTGATCGTAAAGCCCATCCCATTGTCAGCGTAGGATTATGTTTTATTCAACTCCTTTGCAACAGGAACAATATCTGTAAGAATTGAGCTGCAGACCAGATGCCCTAAGAAAAGTGAATTTGCTTTCTGTATCATACGGCAGGTCTTTGTCTCCCAGCTGCTTCAGGTGAGCTTTAGATCATTTCACGGAGCATCAAGCAGACGCAATCGTGGTGATCTAAACTCTCACCTCCCAGAGTGCAGCAAGAAAGTAAGTCAAGGAAAGTGCTGCAAGCTTGGGGGATACGGGGATGGGGCGGGGGCACAGGGTGCAGGCACACAGCTGGCAAAAGGGTGGAGAGAATTAGAGGGGACTGGGCAGAGTTTGCTGCCACTGATCTGTCAGAAAGCAAAGATGTAGCGGCAGGGCAAGAGTTGTTCATAAACCCCTTAAGCTGCCTCGCCTATTTGCTTTGAGCTTTCTGTATTAAAAAAATTAATTGTCCCACTTGATATAAATAAAATCTTCTGGGCACCTTCAGGGGGTTCGTTACCAGAGTCAGTCTAGAGGCAGCCGTCTCAAAGCTCTGCTCGTCATCGGGTCCCATCAAATCTTTAAAAATCCTTTGAGGCCTGAATCAGAAACCAAACAATCTCCTCCTCCCTCCCTGGCGTGCCTTACAGCCAGGCTGCAGACCGTCTGCAGGGCTTTGGTGGCTGCTGCTATGAATATCTGACCGTTTTTCACAAAATAGAAGAATGTGCCCTGGAGGGACTAAAAAAGCATGATTCGAGAATACCTTGTACGCTGGTGCCTACTTAAGTCTTGCCTCGTTTTGCTTGGTTCAGGACCTGGCTGTGTCAAGGTCTCCCACCTTTGTAGCATTAAAATAAAAGACCCAGTTTCTGCAACAGTTGTGAATGTGAAGCATAAAATGTCAACTTTTCTGGAAATACTAACATTTCTGATTAATTATATGGGATCTGTGTTTGTGCCAATTTTCCTGTATGCTGTGGCTCTGCACGTAGCAACGTTCGACAGAATGATGATCACGCTGTTATGACACAAAAAAGGAAATACATTATACAGGTCACGCAGGCATCGTTCTTCGGGGTGCTGCCCCGATGAGATGTGCCTGACACCGGGTTGCCGCTGCCTGCCGAGTTGCTGGTTTCTGAGGTTTGCGCCTGACCATGCATTTCTAAACAAGCAAAGAGCAGAAGCATTCAGGTGTCTCATTGCCCCATCCATACGTGCACATAGTTCATAAAGTCAGATCATTTAGGAATTACAGGTGAGAAACAGCCCTGTAATATTATAAAGTTCAAAAGAGCCTGACTTTGGTTTTTCCAGAGGGAATTCTGATCTGGTTTGTTGTTGGTTTTTGTTTTTTTTTTTCTTTCAGCCGTCGGTCCAGACTTCTCCAAAACACTCTTGAAAAAGTTAACTCTTGTTAAAGTGGGTGGTGAAGTAATCATTGAGTGTAAGCCGAAAGCTTCCCCCAGACCTACTTATTCTTGGAAGAAAGGAAAAGACATCCTACGAGAAAATGAGAGGTAACGTCTTAAAGTAACCATTTCTTGCATTAGCTTGCTCCGACCCAGGGGCTTTCAGCAATGAAAGCTAAATTCGTCATTAATAGCTTCCCAAAATTGACTTGCAAATAAATGTGAAAACAGCTAGCGTTCAGTCTCAAGGAGCTGGGGGTGAGATTTCTGTTCCCATTGTGTTCATCCCAGACTCTGTGTACTATTAAAGCATTGCTGCCAAGAAGCCAATAAAGATACATTCTAAAAAGCAAATATTTTGCTTCTGCGTTGCTCTAAATAGCCATTGTTTTTCAAAAAATTCCCCAGGAGATAAAAACCCTCCACTGCAAATTACACACTGCTCTGCTACATTACTCAATGTCCCGCAAACAGGGATTATTTGGGGTCAGTAATTAATTTGGCAGTCCTAACGTATGACTTGGAGACGGCTTTTTCAGACTGGCCAAGTCATGTTTTTGGGGTTTTTTTTTTTAATTCAAGAGGAGAGCATTAGCAGTAAGTAGGAACCTGTCTTTCAAATTTGCATGCGTTTGCAGTGATTTGTTGTTGACTCTGCAGAGGTGTGGTTGTGTTACCTGTCCTGCTTGCGCAGCACCTGAGGGCGGGACCCGGAGAGCTGTCTTTGACAGTCCTCCAACATGTGATGTGCCACTCTGATTGATGGGAAAAATCCTGTCCCATTAGTAAAGGTCAAAAAGCCAGAAATCACAGGAAATTGTTATTTTTAAAAGCTTAAACCTGTTAGAGCTGTTCTTCTAGCTTGGAAAGTCTAGTCTTGTTCCATCCAATCTGCCTGCCTGTAATGGACATGAAAATACATACTATGGTGATGTACACAAGTATGTGGAAAGCTATAGTTCATTTAGAGCCTGATGAGAAAAATAATAAAAAACCTATTTCTGACGTATTTACCTGCTGTTACTTGGTCTGTACAAAGCTATTGTCTAAGAGAAGTCGCCGACTTCTCTTGGGATAAAAGAGTTAGGTGTTCAATTACGCAGCGCTTCCTCTAGCAGCCAGGGTACAAAGCTGTGCGAGGTCAAGTTATAATAGATGAAGGTATATTGATTTTTAAAACTGAAATAACTTGTTCTTCTGGTGAAGATTGTGCAGAGGTTCGGAAGTATTAAATACTGGAAGTTTTGGAGCGTCAGCCCCATGAGCGCCCATCCATCTCCTCGTCCTTGCTGGCACAGTCCGTAGCTGAAATGTGCTGTTTTCTCTGACGCTGTTCTCCTAAGCATGGCACAGTTACTTCTCCTCATTTTAATCTAGGAGTGAGAGAAGAAGCATTTGTTTATTTGAGGAAGGGCTCAGGAAAGGAAGGAAAGTGAGCAACCATGTTTCTCTCTTGGTCGCTGCTGTGCAATGCTGACAAGTGATTTATTTTTTTTGTAGCACTGCTCTCTCATTTGCAAACTTATCTAAAAGTTGGGTGCTGTAATGAAGCAGAAACCCCTGGATCCTGATTTCCCAAGACAACGTGGCTCGTGCACTGGTAGCCTAAGGCTGGGCAGCAGGTCGGGTTGCCTGCGTGTTTACTGCCAGATAGCTTTTGAACTGGTTATTTGAACTGTCTGTAGATGTTTCAAGCTGGTTTCCACCAAGGTTAAGAGAGGAAGAGATACACCTCGAAAATAGGAGATTTCTCCGAAGCTTCGTGAAAACAGGCAACTAGGAAAAGGAGGCACCATTATTTCCCTTCAGTGAAACCGTCACCTAAAGCCACACCATGGCAGGCGTGAGGGAATCCACACCAGAGCACCCCTGAAGGGTGCACAGTTCTGTGTAAGGAGTGTAAGGCTGTACCCACAGCGTTCTCCTGACCTTCTCCCGAGGCATATAGGCAAGGGGCAGGTAGAGTCATCAAAACTTGCGCAATGGTATATACCTTGCTGACTGCTGGTCACCGTCCCCGTGCCCGGGCAGACTTTAGGCAGGGGCTGGGAGGACGGGTTGTGGGTACAACACAGTCCTCTGAGCCGCTCAGTGCGGAGCTCCACTGCCAGCCACAGCCAGGCTGCGGTGTTGGTGCTCGTGGCAGTGGCAGGCTGGCTGCTGAGCGCACCGCGCCAGGACCGGGAGCCTCCCACTTGGGCACCAAGTCCTGGAGGGGAAACCAGACGTGAAATGTGCCCAAGCAGGTGTGAAATTTTCTGCTACTTCAGCCCAGGGGTCCTCCCGCCAGCCAGATCATCCAGCAGGGGCTATCCGGCAAAATGTCTTAATGAACACCACGCCGTTGACTTGGCAGTGGGACCTGTTTAGTTCTTGTACGCAGTTGGTTGTGTCTCCTGTGGGGACGAGGGTGTTGAATCCTCGCCGTCGCCTTCACTAACCGCGCCATCCTTGCAGCCTGTACCTGGAGACTGTGTGAAATGCGCAGTTAGGAAATTTTATTGTCTCACATGATCATGGCGTTGTCCGTCAGCACTGTCTCTGACTTCACAGGGGTAGGAGAGGGCAAGTGCCCGGTCCTCTGCTTAACGTTGCTGTATTTCTGGTTTCTTCAGTTGCTGAAACGTTATCTCCTCCCTGCCATCCCGGGGGACAGCAGCATTGACTGGAGTCCCGTCCTAGCACCTCCCTACACCCATGCTTATGTGTGGGCTTCAAACCAGAACTTTCTTGGCTGTTGAAAAAAGTCTGTTGAAATATTGGAAGAAAGATGCCAAGAAAGACTGTTGCTGAAATCTCTTCATCTAGGGCAGAAAACAGAACCTTGAGACAGGCGTGGGAGAAGAAAATTAAATGAAACCTCTGGTTAATCTGATGTTTCAAGTTTCAGAGAGGCACCTGAACATCTGGATAATTCTTCAAACTGGACTTCATCATGTGAACGTTAATCAATATAAATGGTCCTTGCAGTTCCGGGTGGAGTTAAAAGCAACGTTAATGTGTCAGTCCTTGATTTGAATTCTGATGTGCAGCCTGATGGCTACCATGGCAATTGCTCAGGCACGTTTCCTGGGGCTTGTGTGACTTTTCAGATGGAGTGTAGTGTTAGGGACTGCTTGCTGGAGACGGAAATAGTGTGCATCAGATTCTGCTGCCAGGACTCTTGCTCTGGAGGCTACTGCTGTCCAGGAGGCAAAACGAAATGTGTTGTTCAGTGTTTGCCCAGAGGGCAGAGACTACCATGGAAAAAAAGAGCTTTATAGTTTTAGGTTTCATATTCTTCTCTGGAGGCTGAGGTGGTGTGTGCTGCACCCCCTAATGACTAACCTGCCCTGAAGGTATCTCTTACCGGTGGCTGAGGACTGCGCAATTGTGTTATTAGAAATTCTGCCCTGGGGTACAATTACATTATTGCAGTCATTAAAGGCAGTTCATATCCATAATAATGAAAATCCTGCCTTGGAGGCCTAACTGAGTCAAAATAACGTTAGTGGTCTGACTCCAGAAGGTAAATTTTATATAGAAACAGCTATAGTGCAGATATAGATCTGTTGCAAATGCTGCTTGGAAACAAAGGCTATTTCTATATGGGTAAAGGTCCAGAGACCATTTCCCATCCTTGATCTTCCCTTCGCATTTCAGGGCGAAACGGCTGCTACGCTCTGTGGGAAGGGCCCTCGGTCCGTTAATGCCGCTCTGTACGAATCAACCTCACAGGGCCACTGGTAGAGTAAGGGCAGGTGAGTCCGCTGCCTGCCACAGTATCTCCCACCTTCCACGCCAGCGGGACAGGAGATGTGACTAAAATACGCCTACCCTCTGGGAAACCCTCGCTCAGGAGCGGGGGATACCTTCTAGATGGGCATGGTCACCATCAGGCTGTGCAGGCTCCGTCAGAGAGATAGCACTATACAGGTAGTGTTTAGGACCCGCTTGCCCCGGCACATTCCTCGGGCAGAAGTTGTTTTATCCGTTCAGTTACGCGTGTAACCTGGAAGTTTCAGCCAGTTGTCGAGATCTGCGGCTGGCAGGGAGTCACTGCAGCAGCCAGCGAGCACTGGGAGCGCGAGGTGGCAGTGGTGTCTTCTGGGCATTGCAAAACTGCGACGCGTCTTTGCAACATGTCAGATCGTTCATCAGATGGCAAGATTTGAGTCGAGTTCAGGATGTTTTTCACTTACCATTTGATTCTCTTATATTCATATTTCCAGATAAGTTTAACCTCTGAGACTTTTATTCTGACTTAACGGTAGGAGAACAGAGATTTTGGGCAGCTGGGATGCCATTACATAGGCATCGCTTCTCTTGTCCCAGCTACATCAGTGTGACTGGAAGTGATGCTGGACTTAAGCCTGTGAGATCGAGATGGAGAGTGTTACTGCCCAGCTGCCAGAGGAGGGCTGCCATTCAAAGGAAAGCAAAAACTCCTCGAGTGAGGAGTGCGCACGCTGTAGAAGCCAGAACCTGCGGTTTTTATGTGAATCTCAGTGGTATAATCTTATGTCTTCACTCCCCTGATTTTATGAAATAACATAGTCAACGTCAAGTTTTTGAACGGGAAATGCATAGCATCTATGGCGTTGTACGCACAAGGTGTAGGCATCATACAGGCTCTATACAGAGGCGTGGTCTTCTGCAATTACTGTACCACGTGAAGGACAGATGATTCAAACCGCACATATACTTTGCGCCAAAGCTGTCTCAGAAACCAAATCAGTCGTTCCTAGCTATCAGTGGGAGCTAGAGAGGTAGAGGGTAATTTTACATGTGATTTACTAATAGAAAACAGAAATCCATAGTTACGCACAAGTCTGGAAAAACTTCCATTAATTGATGGCCCCTGTATAGAAAAAAAGTGAATGAAATTCACTGAAGTGAATGAAAGCAAGTCCTTAATGGAGAGTCTTTCCTTTAAACTCCTGAACTCCTAAAGCCAAGCATCATCCAGTCCGCAATATTTCCCCTTTGTGACAATTATTTCCTGACTTTGCATCATATATATTATTCATCGGCAGGAGTAGGAGCGGAGGTCACGGCAGTCAGATTGTGCTTGCAGGATTTTGTTAATCCTCTCATAATAATTCAATTACATGTCATGCCACAAAGTTAAATAAATTTGTTACTGAGACTAGTGCTTTAAAACCCTTATTTTCAGGTGATCTTATCACAGAAGCATTTCAATTTCTTCATAGTTGCGGCACGACTCCCACGGAGAACTGCGCTCAGTTGCAAGTGCGAGTGGTTCGTTCTCACAGTGGTGGAAATCAGAAGTCCCTGTAGTCGCCGGCTCGTTCGTTCAGATTTCCTGGGTGCAGGGAGGGAGAATCAGGCTGTGCATGATTAGAGACAAATCCTGGAGCTACGCAGAGCGCTGCCAGCTGAAATTAAAATAAGCCTCTGTCACAGCTGCTCCCACGCTCCAAACTGTTGGAGGAACATCCTGCAATAGAACTGTAATTCCCTTTGAACTATAGATCAGAAAGCATTTTTGAAATAATTTAAACCGGTTAATTCAGCAGTTAATTTAAAACAGTTTGTTTTAAAACAATTAACTCTCCCTTAATTTTCATATGGTTTTCCATAGCCCATGACAAAACAACGTGGCAGCCCAACAAATCTGCAGGTGCTGTCACCACAGCGTCCGAGGGCTCGGCCGTGGGAGCACTGGGGTTTAACGTTAGAGCTGGGACTGGTGCTGTGATCTGCGTCGACAAACTGGAGCGTTTTGTCACTCGGCTGCACAGATTGAACTGTCTCTTAACAGCTTACCACCAAAGGCCATTTTGTTAGAGGATCTTAAGAAAATTTCTCACGGAATTAGTCAAGGGATATGTTTTGCTGTTGGCATGGAATAACTTTGCTGGAAGAAAAAGTGTTGGAAGGGGGTTTTTAGGTGCTGGTTTGTAATGCAAGATTTACATCACTTTCCTTGCAAGCCCTTCCTCTTTTCTCAGGTGCTTGGCTTTGACTTACAGGAATTACTTGTATTACCATTATTGCGTGTAAATTATTACATGTATTTATTTCTGGCAGAGTGTTTCATTTTAGAGATCAGTCTGTCAGAGAGACACATTGTCATTTCCCAGAACCGTTTGTATGGTTCAAGAGCAGATGAGGGAGATGTCATGTTTCGGGTTGTCTACCATGGCTTCCTGCCGCACTCATTCCCCTTGCAGCCCAAGCATAGACTGTGTGCAGGAAAACCAAGGGAGCTTTTATTTAGGGGAATACTATATTTCTGCCAGCCTTGTGGTTTGTTATCAGCCACCCGCCAATGCGTTGATCGGCCAGAGCACGGGGACAGGCTGTTGTACAGCAGCGGGGTGAAGCCTTTAGGTCTGGGCTAGTGCTGGCTCTAGCGGCTGCCCCATGTTGGAGAGCCCTGCTTTGGGGTGCTTTGGGGCATCGCTGCGAGAAGGGGAGGGGGCTGGCAGTGCCCTCCAGGGCCAGCCGTGCACCGTGCGTAGCCGTGTTTAGTGTGTGGTGGCTTCCCGAGATACCAGCCCGTGGCCTGCAAGCAGGCTTGGCATGGACAGCCTGAGCACCAGGCTGAATCCAGAACCTGAGCTAGAGTTTTGAAATTCAAGGAGAAATTCAGGCATTTATCACTTTCCCATGCAATCACTCAGTTGCCAGTGCCTCCCTGGTCTCTTGTCAGCTCTCTCATGTACTTGGTAAGAGCTTGCACGCATCAAAATCTAATGCATATTCCTTTGAAATAATGAATGTTTAAAATATGTACACCATGGTCTTCATTGCTAATGTTCTCCTAAAGCTATTGGAAGTCACATTTACCCTGCCACCAGACGTGTACTCGGTCCGGGACAGAAATATATTTGTACTTTTAAGCCCCCAAACAAATTGCTCTTCCGTTCTTGTTCATGTAAAGCCCTTACATCATTAGAGCTGTTTCTTTTCTGTGAATATACAGTGCATGCATTGTTTGTACAGTTTAATTGTAAGGAAGGAAATTCATAAAAACTAAATGATGTTCTGTGCTGGTAGCACAGAATATGAAAGTGTCCAATTAAACAGACACTCACTAGGACTTGTATAATAGCAACATCTGTTATCTTAATTAAACAAGTTTCTGTAAAAAGGGACCCTCATATTGCTCTTCGTTAGAGCAGGATCTGACCTAGATACTCTAGGCACGCTCGCTATCTTCATGGAAATTCTCCCAGTTGGTCCCATTATCTTGGAGTCTTGACAAGCTTCATGATATATGAGCACACTCTCGCACAGACAAAGCCATACTGCTTAAAGCAGGAGGTTTTATTCTTTTTAAGCTGAAAACCAGTAAAAGTGCAGAAATGCAGCACAGAGTGGGTTTTACCCATTGAGCTCAGTCAAAGCGGCATTTGGAAGCGTAGAGAGTGCCCAGCTAACTTGGACCATGTCAAATCACGTCCAGGAGAGACAACCGCGCTTCCAGAAAGTACTCACGATTAGTTTTTAAAAGCGGCTTATGTGTTTCAGGATTTAAGTAATTTAGGTCCAGATTTTTCTGGGTACTTCCCTGCTGCTCTCCACCATAGCCTGGAGTCAGAGACGATCTAGAAGGATAAGTTCAGTTTTAAAAGTCCTGGTGCCCTGGTAAACTTCTGGAAAGAAGAAGAAGATTTGCAAGACCAGGAAGACGCAGTGAGAGTCTGATGAGGACTCGGGGCTTTGTACCCATCCGCAAACAAAACCCCAGACAGAGCCGCCCCGAAATCCCAGCCTCGTCAGAAGGAGGTGCGGGCTGCTGCTCGGGGCAGCCGGGAGGATCAGGAGCCCCACGCTCGGGGCTGTCGGACACTGGGGAGCTGTAGCTGAAAAGCCTCTTGGATATGTTAACGCACCGCTGTGCCTCCAGGCTTATTAATAAGGGCAGTGGATGTTAATTTGTTGGTGAAGAAGACCACCGCCCGGCGCAGCCGCTGCCTGCCCCAGGGGAAGCCGAGCCGCTCCGTCCTGTCCTCAGCACGCGCCCGTGGGAGTCACGGGGCAGAGCCCGGAGCACCGGTCTCTCCTCCCAGGAGCTGGCTTCACTGTGGCCGAGGGAAAGCAGAAAGTTCTCACCTAATTTTTTTGTTGTCTTCTGCGCTTAAAAACTGTTCAGAAGGATTTTTCTCTCTGGAAGAGGTTAGCCGTGGTTTTCTCGAGAGTTCACAGCCTAAGGACCTCTTCAGAAGGGTTGTTGATTTACAGACCGCTCCGTTAGGTGTTGTTTTGGTAACAGGAATTTTAACATACTCGCTTTGATGCTATGTCATTTTGAGGAGGAAAAATTGTGAAATCAGATAAGAAAAGAAAGGTTTTTTCTTATTCTTTCAGAGTGTTTTGAGCTTAAAAAGTTACATAAATTCCAATTTTTTATTTGTTGCCTCAAACTTTCTAATTAGCTGTTAATTAACTTTAAACAGCCAGAAAGAAAATGGCAATAGGACAAACAGCACATCTTTCCCAGTCTGGTGCCAGGGTACAAACCGTGGTAATATTTTTATACTGATTACTTGCGAGATGAATTGCCAGCAGTGGCTTTTGGACATGCAGTCTAGTGACACTTCAGCAGAAAATAAAACCTCAAAGGATGCTTCCTGTCATTGTTTTGCATTAATTGTGTTGACTGTCCTCCTTTTTTAAATAAAGCACCTGTGCAATTTCTTTAAGGCAGACAGGTAACCAAATCATCAATAACTTGTCGGGTTTTCATTACATCCTGCCTCGGCAAAATGAAAAATGACACCCTGCAAATAGCTTTTTGAAGTTTGAATCGACAATGCAGCATTCATCTTAGTTTTCAAAGGCAATGGCAGAAGATGGCTCTACTTCATTGGAACATCTGAAATAACTGGCACGTCAACTTACTTTAACCAATTTTCTGCAAAAGGGGAACTAAAATGAACCAGGGAACCACTTGATTCAGTGGTCAGAGGTCTTGGAAAGCCAAGGTTCTAGGCTTGATGGCCTCGTGTTCACGGACAGTTTCTTTCCCAGCAGAAGCTGGTTTTAGCTCCGTGTTGTTCTGGAGGATCACAGTGTGTTTTAAAAACAAAAGCTCATCGTGGCTGTGGGTCTGTCAGCTCAACACTAAACACTTGTAGTTTAGTGTGTACTAACACCAAAAACCACTGATTTGTGTGGTCTGAAATCCATTGGTGAAAACCACTCGGTTTTGGCACAGCTCCCTTTAGGAATAGGTCACTGCCTTCTCCCTTCTTCTTAAGGATAGTTACATGGACCTGTTCTCTTTCCTTTGTGTGTGTCTGACAAATAATCCTGTTGCTTTTGTAGTTTGAGGTATTTATTGTATGCTTGTATGCATAGCCCCATAAATGGTATCTCCACAAAGCTTAGCTGTCTATTTGTTTCACTTCAGCAGCTTTCTGATGAGCGAACCTTCCTGCATCATTGATAGTAAGTCGGCGACTCCGGTTCATTCTTGCATTGTCTTTTCCTGCTGTTTTTGAACAACTGCTTCTAGCAAAAGCTTATCTGAGAAGGGTTAGAGAGTTATCTAGAACCCAGGTTCAGTGCCGGTTTATTTTGTAATCCTTAAAATTTGCAAGTTCCTTTATCTGCTCCTGTAAAGCTAGGAAGTTATTTCCTATAACCAGCCACACACTGTTGTCGAGCGTGCTTGAGATGCTGATGAATGGAATCCCAACCTATGCCAAGCTTCAGCTCGTGTTGCAGGAATTAGACTCTCTCGCTCTCTCTCACACCCTGACACAGTCTCCTGTAACATCAGCAATCTGTTCCTGTTCTCCCAGCAGTTTACTTTCAGCGTGGTGTCATTGTAGTATTCAGCGATACACGTGTAGGACATCGTTGCTACCACTGCTGCTGCTGGAATGAGCTCGCGACCGCAGCCCGGCCGTGCTTTGGCCAAACTCGCGGCGCTGCTGTGACCCAAGGTGTCTAGAGAAGTCAACGGGCTTTTACCTTGGGGCTTGTGCATTAATTTTAAAAGTAGAACCCTACTTGCAGAGGCAGGATGAAATAGAGGATGAAGCATCCAGGGAGCTCCATCTCAGACCTCCAGAGCACAGTAGGACATGTCCCATGTTGGCACATCCTTAAGAGAAGCAGCGTCACTCAGTGCTGGTTAAAGAGCTGCTGCTTTTCCTGCTTGAGGTGATTCATCTTTATGATTATTAAATTCATCTCTAGGTACCGTGCATATGGCTACAAATTACTTCTCCCTCTCTGTAAAGACGCTCCAGGAAAGAGCGAGTTCCTGCCCGCGGCACTGTTGTGTCGGAGGCGGCAGGATCTGGCTCCCAGCAGCGGGGCAGGTTTCTCTCCGTTGTGAGCACACGCTGCAGCCAGCGCTTTCACAAATAAATGCCTGTAATTAGTCTCCTAAATGCAATTTGAAATTGAGGTGTGGTTCATACTTGTCCTCTAGCTGAAGAAAATAGTAATAATGATTTTAGTAAACCTGTAGCATTTTGAAGGAAAAAATTATTATCAAATATTTCTTCTCTTGGATATTTTCATGATTAAGAGCAAGAAGGTAATGATTTTACAGTTAGGGCCACACTTTAAGAAACACATGTTTAAAATCCAAGGAAATAATTACATGTCTGCCGGGGAAAAAGGATTCCTAATGAACTTTTTAGACAACCTACCAGACTTGGTGATATTTTTGATGATTATTCAAACATCATTTTTAAGTGATATAAATGTGTCTTTGGATCTTGCAAATCCATATTAATGTCAATTACAAGTGGAGTGAGTAATTTATCTTTGTACTGTGGGCATTTTTTGTTGGAACCAGAGGAGAATATGTGTTATCTTTGAAAGACTATGCCTTTGGGCTTCTGTTCGAGTGGTATCAGCTGGAACAAATAAGCTGAGAATGCATTTACTGCTTCTGCTCTAATCTCGCGAATGCTTCCAGAAATGGTTTGTGTCAGCAGCTGATGCACAGAAAATCTTGCATGCGGGGTTTTTTTTTTCTCATAAGAGAATAATTTTTATGAGCTTCGTGGAGTTCACATTAATTCTGATTTCTCCAAACCTCCAAAGTGTTTCCTGTAGGTAGAGGGTGATGGCTTGTCCTCCTCGGGGAAGGAGGTGTTGGCGAGGGTGGCTGGAGGCTGCGCTTCCAAATTTGATCCCTCGGATTTCCACCGTCCCCCTTCATAGACTGGGAGAAGTCACTTAATCTGCATACCTCTAACTATAGTCACTGCCCTGGAAGAATGAGCACGGCAGGGATTTCCCCGAACATTAGGCAGACCGAATGCAGTCGTGGCTTCCCAGCACCTGCTGCTTTCTGCGCGAGATCCACCTCGCTTGCGAGCGCGAGAGCGTGCTTTGTGGGGAGCCGCTGCCTCCGGGTGGGTAATCGTGCGTCAAGGGATGTTTTAGCCTTTCGGGGGGTGGTTTGCAAGTGTGCTTTGCCCCTCCACCAGCAAGAGCCACGCCAAGGGAGAAGTCCTGGGGCTGCCGGTGCGGGTGCGGAGCAGCCCCATCCGTCACGGTGCCGTTGGGGCTTTGACGGTTTATGGCAAACGGCCAACTTAGTCCGTAGAAATAAACTGCGACGTTGAAGAGCTGTGTCAAAAGGGCAGTTTCCCATGGGGGATGGTCTTCATTTCCCACCAAAGTCAATGGGAAATTGTCTCTTTGCACCATCGGACCTTTCTAGACTTGCAAAATCTTCCCATAGAGCTCAAATTGTCATTGCCTCATGTCTAAGGAATTACAGCTGTAAAAATGAGCTTTCCTTTGCTTTACTCAAATCTGCTTCCTCAAATATTTACTTTCATGACATGGTCTTTCTTACTGGATTTATTTTAATTTTGTGTGCAGTGAAAAAACAGCGGAAAGGGAGAGAAGGCAAAAGGTTTCTGTTATTTGAAATTCGCCACAGCCTGTTTCCTCCAGGGTCCCTAGCAGTGTTTGTGTTTGGTTTTCATTTGTTTCCCCCCGTTATCAGCATCCCTTAAGAAAGATATTTTGTAGAGAACTGTTCTTCTTAGATAACCTAGGGATATTTTTATATTTGAATTATGACTCTAGGCATCTTTAAACAATTTACATGAAGTCTCCAATAGCTGTAAACGCTCCCTTCTTTCCCTCCCGCCGCCCCACGCCTTCGGGATGAGGTTTTGTCACTTCCAGACTTGTCTTAAGAATTCACGGACAAAAGGGAGGATGATGACAAAGCACAGCTTTTGTGTTTATAGATATTAATATAGGCTGGATGCAGTGTTATTTATTTGGACTGCTCCATCATTGCAGAT
Source organism: Phaethon lepturus (assembly GCF_000687285.1). NCBI lineage: Eukaryota > Metazoa > Chordata > Aves > Phaethontiformes > Phaethontidae > Phaethon > Phaethon lepturus. The sequence goes on from NW_010548514.1 coordinate 18,407, forward strand.
AACCAGTTTGTGGAAAAAGAAAATTGTGGGAGAACTTAGGATGCCAGATCCACGGCTAGTTTAAGCTGATATTGAATTCAGTGGAGTTATGTTGTTTGATGTTGCCAAAGGGGGCCCTACTATTTTCTCAAAAATATTTATCTGAGCAAAATATGTCCAATTTTTTTCCTCTCTCCTTAGAATAATGTTTACAGTTTTTTATGATAATCTGAAAGAATTGCAACTCATATTCTCCTCATCTTTAATTCTTCATACTTAGCAAGCCTGTATATGAAAAGCCTGAAATGAAAACGCATTTACACACAACAGTTCACATCCCTGGAAGAAGTGTTCTTCATATTTTCTCGGAGATCAATATCGAGAATTCACTAAGGAAAAACAAGTGTAGTACTCTGTATTTTTTGATGCAGCAAGGTAAGAGCAGCTATTACCTAGGAAGACCTTCAAAAAGGTTCATTTTAATTCTTTGTGCTTTTGCAGAGGACAGAAAATGCCACATGAACCCAAATTCTGTGCACCGTAGGTGTCTAGCCAGTTCGCTGTTGCCGTAACTTAGCAGTAAACCTCCTGGTGTCCTTCGTGACTGCGATGTACTAGTAAAAATGGTGCAGAGGTGGTGTTCCTCAGTGCCTTCTGCAGCTGGTGTTTTTCCTTGGACAAAATACATATATTTTACAGACCAAGAAGCGCTCCCACAGCAGACACCCCAGCAGCCCCGCGTAGTTGTGCCACACACAAGCTCAGTTCAGCCACTTCATCCTCAGGCTCTTTAGCTCCATTTAAAATGTATCTCCAGCAAAGCTTGTGGGAAGTGTTCTACTGAAATCGGTGGAACAGGATTTTACCTCGGTTTATTTTGAGCAAATATAGTTCTTACCTGAGAATTAATTATAGGGAGTTTGCAGTTAAGAGACCTGCCAGTTGTCATGGAGGAGGAAGGCCTTATCTAATGCTTGCTTTCACCAAGAGAGAGACATGCACTAAATTAAATGGGCTTTGACTGAGGCTCTAAATTAGCTCAGGCTTTTCTGTGAACCATGAAAAGACAGGTAGTTATAGACAAGTAGGTACCGAGGCAGCTGCCGGTGGGTATCGAAATCAAGACTAACAGGCCCCGGACAAGAAGTTGTGTATGCGAAGAAGTCTGCCTGTACGGTACGACTGTCGGCGTCAGTTGTGAGTTAGATGGGTGGTCACGTGGACGCCGCTGTAATGCCGACCCGACGGGCAGCGTCGCCCTGTGTCTCACTTGCGCTTGTCCTAATGGCCGTGAGGCACAGACCCAGCTTGTCCTGTCCTCACGTCGCTGTCCTGACCGCAGCCCTCAGGATGCGTTGATGTCCCACGCTGGTGGCCACCACGGGTGGACACCACCCGTTTCACGCCTGTTTTCAGAAACCTCTGGCGTACCAGGACGTGGGCGAAGCCCCTGGAAAGCCCGGTCTGCTCATGGGGGAATGTGAGCATCTATTGCCAGTATTGCCATAGGGTAGGAGGTCCCAGATGGCGTGACGAGGTGCTGGGTGGGGGTTAGGACGGGGGCTCTCCCCTCACCCTCTCCTCCCTGCACCCTGGGGAGCGCTGAGGGTGCCGAATGAGGCCGCGGGAAGTTGGCTTTGACCTTGGCATATACTTTAATGGGGATTAATGTTACGAAGTAGAAAACTCTGACCTTACTGTTATTTATTTATGCAACGTAACCGCTGTAGTCGCACGCAAAGACAGCACCCCAGGGCCACAGAAATTATTAGCTGTGGACCATACTGCAAACCAGCCCATTCTTCAGCTGACGAGCAGGTACTTGCGAGCAGTGTCCCTGATTTCGGGGAGGGCTGTGCTCTGAGCAGTAAATCCTCCCTCTCAGCCAAACCTGTGAGTATTTCTAAATTTCGCTGTCTTTTCCTGAAATAGCCTAATGGCCAATACTGCTTTTATGAGATCATTTTAATAATCCCAGTCTCTGCCTCATTGCGTGGGAAGCATTATTAAAAAGGTAATAAACTGCTACAAAGACATGTGATAGAAATAATTTCATAAATAATGCAATTGCCTGGAATCATTTACATTTGCCGTAGAGTTGTGGCATGAAGCGAAGTTGCTGTTAGGCTAAAAATTGCTCTAGATATTCCTGCCTGTGAACTATGGGAAAAGGCTGAGCTAATACACCGCTGAAATTGCAGCCTGGTCTGTCCCGTGCTTTTGCTTTCTTCCTCTGCTTCCAACGCCCCCAGCCCAAGCAAGGCTCTGAGGATGGACAATAGGCCATTCATCATGTCGGCTGAAATACACTGTTTTTCACAGGTGCATTTAACCTAAATCCTCTCTCAGAAGACGGATTATCTCTCAGAAGAACTCTGTCACCACAGTCTCTTTTCAGTAGCCACGTCAACCGCTGCCACAAAGGCTGTACATGAAGGGATCAATGGTAGTTTTATCTCAAATTGCACTCAGTGTGTGTTTCTTCCAGCTGACATTCATTTAAATGCTTGCTCTAAGACATCTTTTCTCCCTGTAATAGAAAAAGGATTGGACATCCTAAGCATTGTTTCCTGGGGAAAAAGAAAATTAAAATATTCACTTGGCTAAGCATGAAATATTTCGGATGCATGTGTTTAATCAACAGTGAAAGCAAGTGTAGTTATGTTTGTATTTCGTAAATTAAAATGCTAAAATTACCAGATAAGAAACATCGCACCTTATTTCACTGCAGCAGCGCTAATGAAACCATTTGGGAGGGGGAAAAAAAAAAGTCACTTTATAATTATGAGCACTTTGCTCCAAAGAAACATTGGTGCTCTAAGCTGCAGCCCAGTGGCTGCGCTGCCCGCCGGCGTGCCGCATCCCTCGGGAAGATAACCGCTGCCCTCGCACACGCAGCCTCCCGTACGCACTGCGTTCGCAGTCCGCTTGTATTCCACGTGTTTCCATCTGCTGAACAGAAAAATAGAGGGCAAGCGGAGAAGGATATATTGAGGGATACTTGCGGTATCGTCTGTCTGGTGCAGATCTTCTGTCGGTGATGTGTGTACTTTGTGAGTCGGAAAATAATTCGCAATGAAAAGGTTAGTGCATGGACCTGCAGCTTATCCCTGCGAAGGCTTTCACCCGGCAACTGCAAGGTGTGGGTGAGGGTGAACAACCCCTGGCTCTGCAGTGCTCATGTATTTGGTTCCTGGACCTGCATAGATTTTCTTTTAATTAAACAACAGAGCAAGATGTTACAATAGATACTACAAGCCTGGGATTTTTAAGCAAACATTCTGTCAAAGCATGAGGTCAAACCTTAGCGGCAGGTCGTGAGCATGTTCTGGTAGATACGAGCGGTGCAGTCAGACACCTAAAGGTCAGATTTCCTCGGAGCGGGGCTGGAGGTAATTACTGATACTCAGTTTTATGATGTGCTCTGGGAGTTCTGCAGTTTTCGGTCATCGTTTATATTCCAAATAAGGGCTTGATCTCATTTTCACAAAGTCAGTGCTAAAACTCTTCCTGATCTCAACAGGATGTATTCTATCTCTAAACGCATATGTTTCTGACTGAGGAACATTTATCTGCTCCTGGGAATCCTGCCCAGCAGCAGGGAATGCTGTGGTGAGCTACACGCGTGAGATCTGTTGTGCTCGATTCGGGGTTGGAGGTAACGTAACCTGCTGATGGGCGACTTAACAGATGTGGCAGAACGTACCGTGAGCTGAAAAGTAGGCACTAATAGATCAGACCAAAATGATTAGCACTGCTGTTTTTCCTCACGCTGCTCCAGGTCTGCCTGACCTCTTCCATCCATCCCCAGCTGCGGCTGGAGGTGCTGGGCGAGGTAGTACTGCTCTATTGACCCGGGCAGCCGGCCGTGCCGATGTGGCCGTGGTGCCAAGGTGGGTCCTTCCTGGGTAGCGTGGGTGTCTCTGAGTGGCAACGGAGCTCTGAGCAGCTGTCGCACACCCTTAGATATTTTTCATCCATAAAGACGCATCTTCCTCCTTCGCGTACTTTTCAAGGTTCGCACCAACCAAACGGGCAAGTGCCTTGAGACACGTCGTTCCTGCAGAGCTGGCCAAGGGCGTGCGCGGTCGTCGGGCATGCAGTGTCGACAAGAAGCTGCGACAGAAACCGTGTGCCTGTCGGTTCTGGAAGAGGCTTCTTCAGGGCAATGCAAAGTGTTCAGCTTGCAACTTTTTACATTTGCTGCTGCAGAGGCAAAAAAAAATGGGCAAGGAAGGCTAGGGAGGAATGTTTTCAGCATTTTTAAAGGTCCTTTGTCCCCAGAAGAGTTTTCATCAAAACACTGACAAGGTCAGCTCTTCCTGGGGTAGAACCCAAAGCTTCGGTTTAGGAAACAAACAATCCTTTTATCTCCTAATTTCAGATGTGTCTCTGCTCTCTGTGGACCTGAAATCTCCAGTTGACAACACAGACCAACAGATTCTCTCTTACAAACGCTACGTTTAAAATAGATGACCTTTCTTTATATAAGGATGCTAAACTCTTGTAGCATCTTTTTTTTCAAATGGATATTTTTATCTTCTTTGATTTTTCTCTGATCTTAGCAGTGACCATGAGCCAGGTTATCAGTAGAGCAGTTGCATTAACCTATATAAGAAGAGATTTACATTTTTAGTTCTTGTTACCACCACTGCAGTTAGTAGTATCAGGGAACCCAAAACATTCAATAGCAAGTCAATAGGTCATTTTTTGAGTTTGTAGTGGCTTAAAGAGGTGGATACTCAGCAACCAGCTTTCTGTTCTGAAGTAATACACATGTTTATTGGAAATGTGGGTTATTTTTATGTCTTCCTTGGCATCTGATTAGAAAACACTCGGGGGGTGTATTTCAGAAGAGGAAGACAGCGTACTGAACAGTGCTTCATTTAATTTGAACTTTGTATCTTGAAAGAACTTTTCAACCAAGCTGCTGAAAGTGGTTGATGAAGGGATGTTTGCTTTCAAGCTAATTAGCAGTTTGAGAACCCTCAGTGGCCTGAAATGAGCCTCCCCTCTCGTTTAATGCAGGTATGTCTGCAAAGAAAATTTGTGAATTAGCAAAATCAGTGAAAGTCCTTCCTACTTTCTCAACTAACTGTAACAAATTTCAAACTGTTAAAATAATTACTTAACTTCTAACACATTGGATTCAAATTAGAGGACAAAACATTCAGTGTAGAAAAGCACCTTCAGCAAAAAGAGCCACATAACTCTAAGGCCTCCTAATCAATGAGTCACAGTAAGGTTTTAATGGACTGGTTTATTTAAAAAAAAAATCAGTTAACTTGCACAATTATTTGTCAGTTGTAATGTTGGTCATTTACGGGAGTGTGCAGGGAATTACTTGGTTACCAGATGAGAATTAAACATGCCTGGAGACTCCCTGGGGAACGGGTCTGGAGAACTCTGCGCAAGCCCCACCTGAACTCTTGGCAGTGTGTTCCCAGAGCTCAAGCACGCCCGTGTGCTCAAATTGTAAAGCCAGCCGGCCGTGGCCTTCAGCTTAGAAATGGAAGGAAATAAAGACAGCCTAGTTCCCTGAGACGTGCCTGGATCCACTGTCCTCACCCAAAGGTTGTCTCTACAGCGATCCAGTCCACATTAACTACATACTAATTTTACACTGGGAATAAAGATGACTTAGAAGGAAACCAGTAGCCTGAGAAAGACAGAGACAGAAAAGGCATTAGAATTTGAAGTTAAAGATGGCTTCATCAGCAGGTACAACTAAAATGATCTATGGAAGAGATTATCCAGTAAATAGGTTTCAACCATCTAGCTAAAAATAAAACATAAATTAATAAAAATACATTCACAACTGTACAGAAATAGTCTAAAACATCACTTTCTTCTGGATTTCTTGGGATGGCAAAAATGCTGAGGGAGTGAGTGCAGAGCCTGGCGGGGCAGTGCCGGAGCCGGGTGGTCCTTGAGCTGGAGCATATTGCTGAGCTTGTTCTGTCATTTATATTGATTTGTATTTTAACACGTGCTAAGGGCACCTTCAGCTTTCAGAAAGGCACTGTTGTTTCCAAAGAGCTGAAATTGATAACAGCAGTAAATAATTCCTGGGGAGCTGCTGGTGCTGCCGCTGCCCAGGCTCCTGCACTGGAGGCCAGTGTGGCAAGTCCTGTGCTCCAGTGGACGTTTAATGTAATACGTGCATTGATTGGTGCCAGCGCAGCAGTGAAATGAAGAGACAAGTAGCTATATGCTACTGTCTTCCAATTATTGAGCTGGAGCAACTGCTACAGAAGCAAATATATGGTACTGGACTCCTGCAAAAATAAATTACAGTGGTGAATGTTACTGACTGCAACAATTTGGAGACCTATAAGCCGGTTGAGAAACTTCTATTAATATCACTGCTACTGATGTGTGAAATATAACCTCTGTCCCTGGTCTCTGCCAGCTGGCCTGCGTGTTGTTGTGCTGCTGCAAGAGCAGGGCAGGGAGAGGCTAGCCAGGACGGAGATTTGGTGGCCGCAGTCAGAGCATCTTGCACCGTCTTCCTCCTCCTCGCTCGATACCGTCCTTGCAAAGACACTGCATCTGTCCCACTTTTCAAAGCAGACCTATGCCTGTGGCCTGAGTAGCCCGTGTGTGCCCACCAAGAGAGCTTGGCGTGACACAAGGCAGCCGCACCGGCTCCCTTCGGTGAGATGGTGTCTCCTGAGTCTCACTGGAGACCGTGTTCAGCCCCGCGGCTGACGTGGGCAGATGTCCTTTGCGCTTGCGTTCACGCCTCGTCTCGCGCTGGGACTTTATTCCGCCGCCTCAGTGCTGTCCCGTGGCGGCAAGAAAAGGCTCGTGCCGATTCCTGCAGTCCGTTTCTTAAAGCCTTCTCGGGTGGGAAGTGCCACCTGAGCTCTTCTGCAGTGGTGCAGGATTGTTTGCTAAATTTCTCTCCTAATTTCCCAATCCGGTTGCGCAGAGCTTGATTGGCATTAAGGATGCAGGAAGGCTTCCTCATTTTCTTTCGAATTAGTTAAATTGGGAAATAATTGAGCGGGAAAAGGTGGGAATTAATACACGATTTTCAACGCAGGTCTGAAAGTGGCTGAAGGGGAAAAAGCAGATTGTGCTGCAAGGCACGATACTGAGCAGACAACCGAGTATTTTGCTAGAAGAGGTGATATTAGGCTGAGGAAAGGTTTTTCTGGAGTCTCCTTAGATTTTGCCTCCACAAAGACATTCACGTTTCAGTGGGATTTACTGGGCAGGGTCAGGTTTTCTGTTTTCACTGACTTGGAGCAGAAGCAAACGGAGCAGGAGGCAGAGCTGACGGTGAGAGCAAGGGGCCGGGGATCACCGCGGGAACTAACGTCCCATCCTCGCCCGCCTCCCGCCCCGAGACACGCGCCGCTGCGGATAACTGCGCTGTTTTGAGGGGGAGTAGGTATGCGAGGAGGCGTGAGGAATGAAATAGGAGATTTTCTTTTTTTAACCTGCAAGTGCAACTGCAGATAAGCGCCGCGGGCTGAGTTCTACTGCAGGCAGAGAGGTGGAGAGCGCAGCGGGGAAGCTTGGCAGCGTCGCAGCCTCGCTGAAAAGCCATCGGCTGCCTTGAAAAAAAGCAGCAGTGAAACACCTGCTCCATTGCATCTGTTCGGCAGAAGCTCTTACGTTGTTAAGCAGCGAGCGCGGAGAGTTTTGGATGTAGCCTGCGTACCGCGTGTTGCAAGGGTTGTCATGGTGAGTGCTGAATATCGAAGTACAGACGCACGTAAAACCTACACAAGCTGCTGGTGTGTAAATTAAAGTTGCCCTCAAGTAAAGACACAGAAAACTCATGTAAATGATGCATTCAGTATTTATGAATTGCATCCTGAGAGATTTCTGTCAGTTAAACTACCTCTGTAACGGGCAGCAGACTGTCTGTTGTTCAAACCATCAATAATTAATGCAGACTCGAAAGAGTTTTATGTTAACATAAAAAATATATAACATTTGTGTCTGCTGTCTTTCCAGAATCACTGTTTTGGACGATGGGAGCCTCCGGATTGTCAACGTCACCAAATCCGACGCGGGAAGTTACACCTGCGTGGCCACAAACCACTTCGGGACAGCAAGCAGCACGGGCAGCTTGGTTGTGAAAGGTAATTACAATTTTTTTTGCATATGATTGATACTTCATTTTATCGTGGGAAGCGCGTCCCAAGCAGCCCCGTGCACGCTGCGCCTTTCCCCTTCGATGCTGACGCAAGTGGAGCCCGGGGGAATTAAAGTGCCTCCTGCACCTCGGAAACCTGCTGAGCCTCACGGGCTGGGGCCAAGGTTAACAGCAGAAGGTGTCTGTGGTTGCACTGACTGATGGTGCTTACAGCAAGTTAATGCATTGGTTTTCACACGTAGTTTAAAATTATACCGCAAATGATACGGGAATTGTAACGCAAAGCCAGGTCCCTGGTCCGTAGCGTTGTATGACTTGTTTCTAGCGACGGCCAGTAATCGTGCTTGAGAAATACTTGCTGTCGCCGCAGCCAGCTGTGTCCTGAGATTCAGTTTTGCAAAGGATGTGCATAGAGCCAGGGCGTACCTGTGGAGAAATGTTGCCCTCGGCATGCTGAGATTAGATGGTGTTCTTTAAAAACATGTCTTGTCTAGTTCAACTTCATTTGTTCTTGTTATTCCTAAACTTCTATTATCTTTTTTAAAACCTCCTGAACTCTTTAATACAGCTTGTCTTGTTGCAGAATGATGCAAGAGTTTCACCCTTGCAATTCAATGTCATAATTTTTGAAAAGATGAACAAACTCTGATTTAATTTCATTATTTCTTATCCAGGGCTGAATTCCTGCATTTCAGGAATTTGAAGTGTTTATTCATGGGTGTTTGGAATTTTTCTGTCAAATATTTTTTTCAAAAGAGAAATCTATAACATTTGACAAAAATATTTAAAGTAGTAATTTGATAAACAATGAGAGACACTGACAAATGTCTTAATTTTTGTCCTGCTTATGAGTGGTCCCATGTCTGATAAAGTATTATAGGCAATGAATATATAGATTATTACACTTACAATCACTCTCCATCTCCTCCTTATTTGGGGAAAAACCTGTATTGGATAACAAATCAGGAAAGATTGATTACAAAGCAATAAGTCAATCACAAAGCTCTAATGCTGTCAGTTTTAATTCTCCCATATATTGGCATTGATGGATAGCATTCGGTCGGAGGCTCTCCCCATCAATTATTTTTATGGTATATAGGGAATACTTTGAAACGTTTCAATGCAAGTTTGAATCCATGGTTTTTATAGTTGGAGCACATTTCAGCAAGTAATGCCAGGATCAAGCGAGTGCTGATAAAGCTGGCGAGCCCCTCTTACAGGTTACTGTAACCTGCCGGAGACAGCGGGACAGCAACGGGTTTTCTCGGAGTCAGATGTTTGGCTCTGCCTTAGCTATCCTGTCAGGTATTTATAGTTAGATGGGATGTCTCTGGCTTGTGCTTCATGCCACTTGGCCCTTCTGCTTTCCTTACGCCAAGGAGCCAACGGTGCCGCCCCAGGGTGGAGGGCTGTGTCACCCCTTCATATCTTCTGCTGTAGCATATTGACACCAAGAGTTTTTCAGGTTTGGGGTTGCTTGGAATAGCTTGTATGGCATTTGCCCATGCCGATGCTGGTCCCTGCAAACAAAAATAGAGACAAATGAAGATCAGCATTAGATCTGTATATGAGCTGAGTGGGCCTTTTCTTGATGTGTGTTGTCCTAAAGAGGCACCCACAGCAAATAGCTAAGAAAGCAATGCTCAGGGAAAACAAATGTATAAAAGACCTTGTCTAATAAAGGTTCGACCTTTAATTAATTAAAGGTTCGACCTTTAATTAATTAAAAGGTTCGACCAGCTACTGTCTCCCCCAGAGCAAAACTAGAGAGGAAAATAGTAGACACAGCCCAATGTCCTTCCCTGGGCTCCACGGGGACCGCAGGAGGGTGACGCGTGCTCATGGCAGGAGGCACCGGCTTTGCATCTCCAGGGTGGGCACAGCTGAGGTCGTCCTGGTTTTCTGAGTGCTGCAAGGCACCAAGGGAGTCGAATCCAGGTCTGCAGTTCAGGGACCACTTGTGCCACCGTAAAAAAGCCAGTCGTTGAAAATAGGACTGTGTTTCTTTTCTGTTATTGAAGAGTCATGCTTCTGTAATTCATGGCTTATCCTTTCTTCCTCGCAGTACCCAAGGAATAGCCCGTAACTCCAAGCACAGTAGTCAGCAGCTATTGTACCTGATCTTTGGGTTCCCATGGTTTAGAAACCATTTTTCTTTGCGGTAAGGTTATAAAGGATTAGCAAGTACTTTTTTCTCCCTCAGTGCTCCGTTTTAACTCGATTCCATTAACATTAATGGGAGCGACACATGTGCATGAAGCAGAGAATAAACTCTTAAGCCCAAGATGTGGATATTAACAGCAAACTGAGAAATGCAATTTCAAAGTCTATCCCATAAAAAGTATAAAAGAGCAGAAACTATTCTGAACTCCAAATGAACTGTGTAAAATACTGTATTTCATACTGAAATGCTTGAGTTTCTCTGCCCTAAGTAAAATACCAGCAAGTTTTGATGGAAACATGACTGAATACCTTCTTTTAACTCAGTTTTGTGGTGCACAAAAAGACTATTTATCAGCTGATGAGTTTTTTGACCTTAAGATATGCTTATATTCTTTTCTAGCTATTCTTATGTCATTGAGTAAAAAATGTGAAGGTCAAAAGACATTTTTTCTAACCTTCCTGTGTTCTTCCATTAACATTGCAGGTTCTGGGTTTTTTTCCTTTTAATTTTCTCTCTCTCAGGGAGAGATGCCAACAGTGTCAAAGACAGTGTAGGCAAGGATGGGAGGAGGAGGAGAATATGTGTTACACCAGAACCAAGGAACTTACAATAAATATCTGGCAAACAACCAGAGAGGGATGAATAAATATACATATTATGCATGAGTAGACAGCTTAAAAAATATGAAATTCTGACAGGTGCCCATAGGGCTTGTGTATTAACATGCTGTTGCCAGAACTGGTGAACCTTGGTAGTTTTCCAAACCAGCAAGACTGTGGTTTGAGTTTGTTCTGTTGGTTGATGCTAAATGAGAAGTGCTCTGGCCTCTGAGACCTGAAACCTTGCAAACTTGCTGGTATGGTTTGACCTTTAAATTAAAAAGCAGGATTGAATTGGTAAGGATGGAGAAGAATCCCACAGTGTTTGGAGCTATGTAGAAGTAAAACACAGGGTGTGTTTACATGAAGTATATAAATACTAATTTTCCAGGTTTTTTCCCAGGTTTTCCTGTACTTGAGGCTAAATGTTCAAGTCTTCCAACACAGAGAAAGACTATAGACTTTCTCAGTACCAGGGGATTAAATGACAAATAGTATAAACAGGCGTAGACTGTACAATATGAGTTTATTTGTATTTAATGCAGTGATATAAACTGGCCAATACAGCAGCAGCTCGGAAATAGGAAGCTAGTTTCAATATGTTGCAATAAAAGCTCTGAACGTAGGAAGCGCACGGGGAGGTTCCTGGTGCTACCGTCCCAGCTTGCGCAATGACTTAAGACCCAAGTGAAGGTTCTTTGGCACCACTAGGTACGGAAGAAGCAGCAAAAACAAGCTAACAACAGGAATGGAGATCATAATACCGTATCGCCACTGTTTCCTTCACGAGATGAGAAAATCCTGGGTTGTTTCCCAGCAGACACACTAAACGTCTTGATGAGCCCGTGGCCAGCTTCGCCTTCATGGTGTTGGATGTGAACGGATGCGTAGACGCGTGTGGCTGCTTCTCAAGCATCTGCTTTCCTTTTGGCTGTGTTCTGAGCTATCAATCTATCAATATATGTAAATACATGTGTTTATGTAAACGTTTACATAAGTTCATGTATAAATCTAATGGTTCGGCTTGACTCCGCAGCCTGTAACCGACGGTGCGGTCCGTCATCATTCCCAAGTGGGCAGCAGCGAGGTGTGGTGCTCCGGCCGTGAGCGGTGCCGGAGGTGAGCAGGGCTGCTCCCGTACTCGGAGCCGTGCGCTGTGGAACCGCCCGCCGGGGAGCGGTGGCAGGGGTTGTCCTGCGGTGGAGATGCCCTCGGGTTTCTAAGCACTCCAGCCTGCCAGAAGCAGCTTTCCGTACCATTTATTATCTAGTTGCCTTGGACGGCAGACCAGGATGATGCAGGCCTTTCCAGTCGCCTTATCTCTGTGGTTTAATGGCCAGACACCGCATGTGAATGCTTGGTAGAGTCTGTACCCCTCTGTTCTTCTTGGGAAGTACAGCAATTCCAGTCACGTTGTTGCATCTCTGACAAGGGCAAGTTCCGATGACTTTATTTGCCTCTTTCATTATGATGCACATTCAACATTTTCCTACTGCCATTAGCTCGTCTCATTTGGACTGTCATGGGAGGGCTCAAGGAAGGAAAAGCAAGAGAACTTTTGTTAGTTGGTAGCCGTATCGCTTCAGCAGAAAAAGAATACAAAGATAATGTCAGTAGGTTATTTTTTCCTCACACTTGAATAGACTGATAGTCTTGATTTTGTCCAGCACAGTGATCCAAATTATTTTCTATAAAATTGCATATTTTCTATTCCAAGCCTATTCTTTGCGTGACTGTTGAATTGCTATATTGCACTTAAAATTGAAACAATTGATTAAATACTGTAAATTCTGGCCCATTATGGAGTTAACTTTTCAGAGACTTGAAATGTTGCTGCCTTTAAACCTGCAACTTTTCCTGTGTTATTCTAATCCATTAAAAGCATCTGGGCTTATAGTTCAGAGGCAGTGCTGTGCTGATCAGCATGGACACAGCCTTTGCGCTTTGTAAAAACGGTGTCGGTGGGATGCGATGGTCTTCCTGGCCCATCCTGTCAACTGTGGTTGTCACCGTTGGGACGTCACTTGATCAGTATTTAACTATGTTCTTTGGAAAATGTGTTGTGCTTGCCTCGTATCCATGGGGCTAGAGTGGATTTATATTACTGTGGATTGTCTTAGTAGATAAGGAGCAACCGTTTTTTCATCTTCAGAGATTATGAATATTATGCTGCTCATTGTGGTGGGTTGACCTTGGCTGGACGCCAGGTGCCACCAAGCCGCTCTATCACTCTATCACTGCCCTCTGCAGCAGGACCGGGGAGGGGAGGGAATTAAGAAGGAAAGAAACCATGTGAGTCAAGATAAAGGCAGTTTAATAAAGCAAAGGCCACGTGTGGAAGCAAAGGAAAAGAAAAGATTTATTCTCTACTTCCCATCATCAGACAATGTCCAGCCACTTCCTGGGAAGCGGGGCTTCAGTACGCGTAGCAGTTGCTCCAGAAGACAAATGTAAAAAACAAATGCCCCCCTCATCCTTCTTTCTCTTAGCTTTTATGGCTGAGATGACATCATATGGTATGGAATAGCCCTTTGGCCAGTTTGGGTCAGCTGTCCTGGCTGTGTCCCCTTCCAAGATCTTGCTCACCCCCAGCCTACTGGTGGGGCACAAGTGTTGCATAGACAGCCTTGATGCTGTGCGAGCACTGCTCAGCAGTAGTCAGAACACTGGTGTGTTATCAGCACCTTTCTGGCTACCAATACACAGCACTGTGAGGGCTGCTATGGGGAAAATCAACTCCATCTCAGCCAGACCCAATGCACCCAGAAGGAACGGAAGAGGGTTTAGTTCTCCAGCTCCACAGGAATGTGCCAATGGAGAGACATTGCTCTCTGATGACTGACCATCTGTCCACTACTGCATGTTTCAGAAGTTTGGGTTTGAATGTGGCTGATAATGCATGGTACAGGAGTTCTTCAAGTCGTTTGTGATTTAATTTCCACCTAATACAGTAAGCTGGTACGTGCTAACGAGCACACACGCCATCAAACAAGATTGCTTATGCCTCCTTTTCTATTTGTGCATAACGTTCTTCGCTTGGGCTGAGGTGACACTGACACCTTCGTATCCATCAGCCTTCTGAAGCTGAACGGCGCAGAGGCTGGTCCCGGATGCGCGTGCACCAACAGTGCTTATCGTGAAATACCAGCTATTGAATTTCACCGGAGCAGAGTTTCACAGAACATAGAATCACGGAATTGTTAAGGTTGGAAAAGACCCCCAAGATCATCAAGTCCAACCGTCAACCCAACACCACCATGCCCACTAGTTTCAGTCATTTGTAGTTCTTTTTACCTTTGAAGATGTCATCATAACCCCCATAATTGTGTTAAAGGCAACTTCAGTTTGATTTTTATGTTTTTAATGTATTATTTGTTTATTAATTTAAGGGTCCAGACAGGCTTTTAAATTAATCCCATGTTTATGTTACAGTAGTCTAAAGAATAAAACTCAGAAAATAGATCAAGAACAGATGGAAAATCATACATGAATGATATCCCTCACAGGTTTTCAGAGACTTATTTTATTCTTTTGGAAATGTTCACACATTACCACAATTCTGATTTTTTTGGTTGGATATTAATAGATAATCTCAATCCAGAGTGAATATTCAGAGTGTTACTATACAAGTTTTGAATCACGGTTGGGTGTTCCTCACAGAATTTTCCCATGCTTAGGATGGGGTATGTGTCTATTTATATAGTGTTTTATACTTAAAAATAATTTCTTTCCATTATCACAGACACTGATTCTGCATAACAGAGCTAGTACTGCTGACTCTGTTCTTTGGTATCTGCTTTGGCCTCAGTGCCAGCCTTAAATCTAACGCTATGGCCATTTGCACTACTGAGATCAGCAAATGCTGCACTTGCCTCCAGCTGAGCTTGTTCTTAAATAGTGCCATTACTGACTCCATCAGTAAAAAAGGTGGTGCTTAATAAACCTGATTTTCTCGTAGTCAAAAATACCTATAGCTATATTATTTTGAAATATATCTACCAACCTCTGCAGAGGTGCCAGGTGCATTAATGACGTGTCTCTCCGTGTTAGGGTGTACTCTGCGTGGATCCGCCTGCAGAGGAGCTGTGCAATGGTTGTACTTTGCACTTGTACAAAACGCTGCTCTTTCGGCAAGGAGCGTGTGTGTTTTCGTTGAGTGTCCCTTTTCTGTCTTTTTAATCAGTGAATACAAATAACTCCAGCAGCATGAATTTTGCCAGCTGTTCTCAACAACGTCATGACTCCTTCTGAGTAACTGGGATATCGGTTGCTTGGGGTGGGGGGTTAACTTTTTTCCCCAAGAGGGAGAGAAAGCCATATATAAGATGCTGGTTTTTTTACATTAACCAGGGGAAAAATGCAGCAGATACTTAAATCTGTTGACCCATTTAAGCACTATCCACATTACCAGAAATCCTCTCTATACCTTCTGGATTTTTCCCCCATCAGGTACGTTGCTGCTTCTTTGCTCATCTGGAAAGCTGTCCCAGAAAGCTATTGCAGGCATTTTCCATACCGTCCGTCCATATGTCGTGGGTTTAGTGGTTAGTCATTTTGAAACATGAATAGCCCCTCGTCACTCTTTCTGAGGTCTGTCTTGATCCGGCAGTGTTTAAGATCGTGAAAGGTCTTTACTTTTCTTTCCTCACGGTTCAACTCAATCTAATTTAAATTCATGTTGGTTCTGCCTCAGTCTGCCTTAAGAAAGGACCCAGTTAAATGACACCTGGTGTTGAAAGCACAAAATACAATTTAAAAAAGAGAGGCAGAGTTTAAAGTAATAATCCCAGAGCAGCACTTTAGGGTTGTCCATATTTTATGGGCTTTTTATAATTATGCTGGGTAACACACAAGGTCTATGTTCAGCTGGTGTCAAAGCCAAGATTTTCTACACTTACCAAAGACTCAGAACTCTGAAAAAGTCAAAAGAAGTTTTATTATTGTTAAAGTTTTTTTTAGTAGTTGCTGGACACAGTTTTTAGTCCAGACATGAATTAATATTCCTTATCAGGCATAACACATTGTTTTAAAAAATTTCAGGGGGAAAAAGTCAATTTAGAGTACAAACTGTTGTGCTCCAGAATCTCTAAATCAGGGTGTTATAGGCAAAAAAGGATTAGAGAGAGCCATAGAGATATGTAAGCACTGATTTATTCATGAGTATGTGTTGCTGTGTTCTCATGTTTAGGAAATAAAACTTATTTCTAAGTTTGAAAATCTTTCTTGACTTCTAACTCACAACCAGTAGCAAATGCTTCATTTTAACAATTGACAATGAAAGCAATAATCTTTGGCCATAAAATTGCAAAGGAATGTATTCAGCTCTAATTGGAGTATTTCCACCGACACTGATTATTTCTAGGACGCAATTAAGGGTCTTTTGCTAGGTTTAAGTAAAATTATGACCCAAAGCACTGCATGAAAGGCACAATTATAAAGGAGAGAGCTGTGCATCCGCCGCATCTACTCCTCCCTCCCCTCAACCGTGGTAGCCCCAAAGGCTGCACTTTGCTGGGTCTCCCTAGTAAACCCTGGGTGGAAAAACTTCAAGTAGAAGCTGATGATGGGGCTGGTATCCAGTAGATACCTCAGGGTCCTTGCAGCTTTTAAGGAGCTGCATTCTCCATATGGTACTTCAAACACAAGGTTTAATCAAGTATTTTATATAGAAATTATTTCCAGCTGCAAACCACAGTCAAGGTTGTTGCAGGATGCCTATCTAAATTGCCTTCTGCAGCTGTAGGGAGCTCACCTTTGTGTTTCAGAGCTGGCAGGTACATCTCCTCTGCGCCTGTTACACCCGAGTCTGGTAAACATGCAGGTTTTCTCCCAGCTCCGTTCAGGTGAGAACCTGAGGTCATCAGAAAAGCCAAGTCAGCCCCAAAGCACCCCAGGGAAGGTGAAATAGCTGTGTATCACGTCAGCATTTCCAGTTTTCTGACAGTTAATTGAAGCAAAAAGGTTGCAATTATTCTGAGATCAGAGTAGTGGCAAAATGAGAAGCAGATGCCTCATCTGCGATCAAGCCTTCCCCAAGCCACCCCTCCTCAGGTCTGCTCAGACGCACCTTTTGCTTTTGATTTCCATTATGCAAACTTGTCACACACGGCCGCCGTGGCGGGGCGGCTGCGTTGTGCTGGGGAAGGTCGGTCACCTTGCTCAGACGTTGATGAGGATCATAGCAGGCGTCGGAGGCACCAGCCCGTGGCTGGGCATTGCCGTCGACCCCTCGGGGGACGTGTCGTAACACAAGTTGGTGGTCAACTGTTGAGTGAGACTTAACTCACAACAGCTCGTGAACGAACGGCACAGCAAGAGCTGTCGGTTTCTTATTTGGGAGAGAAAAAAATTGGGTCAGCTGCTAAGGACAGAACCAGTAAGTGGCAAAGAAACATGTAAATGAAATAAGCTGTAAAATACCAGTGGTTTGCTCTTTGGGCTAGTTGAGTGAAGTTAGTTGTTTTTTTCCTTGTAAATACTTACTGATGATAACAAATAAAACTTGTAAACATAATACAACTGTTAAGCCTCATTAGATTTGCAGCAGACAATTAATTTTTTTTCAGGCAATTCAAAGGGTGTCCTGTAGTACTGATTTAGTTTAATTGAACGTATTACCACAAGCAGACAATAAGAAATATATTGAAGATATCCATCTGGCTTGCACTGAAAACCCTGTGCATTTCGTTTTCTGTGGCTGTCACAGGCCTTACTAATTGCCTCATTTTGGCTGTTTTACAATCAGTGTGATTTAGCCATTAACGTGATAAAAGTCATCTTGGTGAAGAGCTTGATATTAAAAAGCATAGATCTCCAGCCTATCTCTCTTGCCAGTTTTGGACTTACCTCTAGCATTATGAGCGTTATATTTTTAAAAGCAGAAACACAAATATATTTACTCCTACAGAGCAGCTTCTCCAGGTATTTTGCCGATCTGATTCTGATCAGGTAGTGCCAGTCAGTGTGAAATATTTCCTCTGGATAATGGTAAATGCAGCAGATTCTCCCCTCCGCTTCCCTCCCACCACCTTCTCCTTCCTCCTCTGTGTCCCTCCAACCCCCAGCCAACCTTCAAGCATATCAGGGGTCTTAAAACTGATAACTGTAGAGGTAAATAAGGAAGTCAAGACAAGAGCAAGTGGCCGACGCTTATAAAAATACTGATTCAGCCCATAATGTGGAAAAAAATACTTTTTTTAGAAAAGCTCAACCATTATGTCTGTATACCCTGTAGCAGGGGGTGGGGAAGATTTCATATTTTTGTTCTGTATTTTTGTCCTAAACCCACAATATATTGCAGGGTCAGCATTATTGCAACCTCTCCTGCCATAAAAAAAAGGTTTAGAATAATTCCTTAAAAAGCTCAGTGCTTTCATTTTAGAAATTTTCTTGTCCTCTCCCAAAAAAAGCAAGAGGTTCAGGAGTTCTCAATCATCAATGGGAGATTGGGTTGTTCAGCTCATCATTGAAGATCAAATCCATACATCAGCTGAAAGAGGAGATGACCTATAGGTTACACACAGACTCTTAATAAGATGACAGCAGGTTAATTAACACTTTTCATTAACTTGCTTCAATTTATTTTAACATGATCCGTTTCAGAAAGGTTAAAATATTTTTCAGTTTTTGAATACAAATGAAAACCCAACATAGTTAAACTGAAAGCATAGATCAAGGACTTCTGATAGATATTTTAATCAAAATAAATGTAGTGCTTTTGATTATGTGTGTGTATGTTTATGTACGTGATAGTATATAAAGCATAAGCAACAAACTGTTTTATCCAATAGTTAATTTCATAAGTGAAGAAGACTAGCCAGAGCTTGTTAACTGGAAATTACTATCAGACTGGGGATGGTTACAAATTCATAAGAAAGGGAATGCGCTCGACTTCATGTTTTCCACACATTTCCCTAGCTGTTGCAGAGGATTAATTTAGCCTTTGGAGAAGAACTACTACGAGAAGTAGGAAGACCCGAGGTCTGCAGGACGAGCCAGCATGGTACAAGGCAGCTAAGGAGGCCGTACTGCCACGCAGAGGTAGCCACAAGTGTGCTCCAGGGAGGAGGTCAGCTGGAAGTAGCTGAGCTGATCAACCTCTCCTCTGTGTGTGGGGCTGGCGGGCAACAGTTGACACTGCTGGCTCTGCACGTGTTTGGGCTACTTCAGAAGAAAAGAGTCCAACTGGGCGTGGATATAAGGGGCCATATCTCAGTTCCTGCAGCTTTGTGTGTCTTAGTGGAGTTACCAGGAATTTCTGGCAAGTGGAAGATCTGTCTCCACTTGAGCTTTTAGTTTCACGCAACTCACTTGGTTTCTAGAAAACTAAACATGACAGTTGTGCTGCGGTGGGATGTAAATCCCATGTCTCGTCTCTTCCTTACTCAAGAAGATCGTGCATTGTAAGTCTACCAACATTATGAATTTGATCTTCATCCGAAAGGATACAATTTGTCCTTTTCCAACGCATGCAGTGGGATGGACTTCCAGACATGAGTTTCATGGGAATCCCACAAACCTTGGGTAAATTAGGGTCATGCTTTGAGAAAAGAATACAACAGAAAACTGAGATCTTTGTAGTGTATGGTCCTGCCGTGGAAGATGGGAGCAGGTCTCCCTTAGACCTGCTTCTTGCCACACCAAAGTGGTTCCGTCTGACTGTGCAGTTAGGGATAGGGGAGATGATGATCTAAACGTGACACGCATTGAGAAAGTGGCTACCGGTCTCCGTTTCGGTAAAGATAAAGGAAGCAGTGTGGGAGAATAAAGGGGCAAAGTGATAATGACTCTCTTCTCCTAAAACTTTATATCCTTGAAAATGGTGACTAAGAACAGACTGGCCTAAAGGCTATGTTTTTAACATCAAAGATACAGAGGAAGTGTTTAGAGAGCACATTTTCTGTCGCAGGAGGAAAAAGTGTAACAGCGGGACAGTACTTGGGGAAATATCAGTCCTTTTGTGTATTTTCTCAGAAGCATTTTTGGAAGCAGCTTAGCAGAACCAAACTTCTGAGGCTTTGAGCTCTTTTGACTTTTTCTCCCTGAGTTGAGCTGGATTGCAGACAGGTTACTCAGAGTTGCTTATCAGATAATAATAGCCAAGTGGCACATAGGTAAAGACTAGGAGTGATGAGTTTTGACACATCAGAGAGTAACTGGAGCGCTGCTGAACGATGATGAGGTGATGGTTGCAATATTAGGGACTCCTGGGACCTGATTTTCCCCTCTTCTAATGCAACTTAAGTAAGATTATATGCAATCCCATCAAAGTTAATGTGGAGACTAGAGTCCCTTGTCTTAATCCCAAAATTGTGATGGCAGAGAGAATTTAGTATCAGACACTACTGGAATAGGTTAAGTTCTAGGTGTGCTGTATCACAGCGTTCAAGCCAGTCATTTGGGAATATAACATGAATATGGATGTTCATGACTCCAAAGCAAGTTGACTCTGAAATACAAGGAGGTTTTGTCACTGAATTGACTTGCCATGGCTTGGCTTGGCTCTCTGTCACACACACATTTGGAGTGTGAATTTTGCTTTTGTTATGTTTGAAGTTTTAAGTGTATCATGAAGAACTAGTGATCAAAGTTGTAGGTTTTAGTGCTGTGTTTTCTTTTAGCTACATTGTGAATATATCTAAATAATAACCTTTATTAGAGTTTATTTCGAAAGTCAGCAGTATTTCATCAGTGAAAATGTCAGTTCCTTTCCTGTCTAAGTGCACAGTAGAAAGTCTCTGTAAAAATCCAAGCCTGAATCCATTAGTCCTGGTAACTAAACTGTTTGGTGCAGCATCCAGCCACGAGTGGGAGTGTTGGGGAGACTTATTGCAGACCCTGTCTGAAGCCCTGGCAAAGCTGTGTGCTCAGGGCTGAAGTCATCCATTGCTGAAACCTGGCTGAACGGAGAGATGGCAGCACTGACGTGCTGTTTGTTCCTCCACCTCTGTGTGTATCTTCCCAAGTTGGACCGCGATCCTTGTTTTGAAATTATTTACATAAGAAAAACTTGTGACTAATTTGAAGTAAAATGCCATGTGACAGGAGAAATGTCAGGGACACTTTTTAATGATGCTCTGTGTTGAATATTTATTCAGCAGAGTAGGAGATGGGGATTTTGAGCGAGTTATAATGACGGGATGGTCTTGCAGGTTGTTATTTTCATTACACGTGATCCTGCCTCCATCGTGCCCCTTCCCGTAACATCAGTACCAGGCTGAACCACCGAGAGAGCAAAACAGTAGCACGTCCCTCGGAAGAAGGGTTTGCCTTCTCGGTGTGTCACTAATTAATTGGAACATGGAGACACGAGTCACTTCCTTGCAAGACAGCACAGGACATAGAGACATCTTGCCTTCATCGGGAAACAAATCAGATTTTTCTGGCCCAGAAATTTTTTTTCAAGGTTTGATTTGTTGGTTCGGTTCTTGCTGCCGCTTGATCTGTTTGGAAATAGGTGCTTGGGCTTTAGTCTTGCCTGCGGTATCGTAGAGGTCTCAACGGGGTTTCAAGAAAAAGCTAATCTTAAATAAAATTATCTTCTCTTCACAGTGGTATAAGAAGACAAAACAGTTTATAATGATCTTACTTCCATTTTATATGCTGGGCAAATAAGGCAGCAGAGACTTTTAATGACTTGCTCAAGGTCAGACAGAAAGTAAGGAGGAGCGCTCGTTTTATTCCCTCTCACTCCGAGGTCTGTGCTCACGCTGGCCTTCGCCCCACAGAGCAGCCTCGCTCTTCACTCTGTACTCCTCCTCCTCTTTTGCCTATCTAGTTCTCTTTTCGATGGAATTCTGTTGAGCTTAATTGTTCACATTTGGTTGTGCTTCAAAGTCTAAATATTCGAAGTAGCGTCGTCCCGGCTGCGCCCTGCCGTGCGTGCCCCCAGCAGGAGCCACGGGCAAGCCTGCGGGTCCGGGGGTGCTCCCGCTGGACGCTGCAGGAGAGCTGAAATCGCCCCCTCTCTCCTGCGTTTCCTCTCCCCGGTGCCCAACTCGGTTCTTTGGATACGTGAAAATCCCAGAGGTTTGTAGCTGAGTTTGTGTAAGTGCTGTTGTGCTTTCTTAATATGACTTAAACTTGCAGGTACTTTTTGAAACGTGTATTTTCCACAAGTTGGCTTGAACAGACTTAAACTTTTCCGTTATTTATACGTACAACTTGAATAAGAATTCAGTGTTATCGTTAACTAGAGGCACCCATTTTCTGTTTGAAATAGCAGTTTATTTAAAGTTACTTCTTTTTTGTTTTAAAATAATTTTAAATAGAAGAAAATTGGATGTTACCTGTAACAGCAATAATTTTTTCTAAGTTTTTAGTTTATTAAAAAGTTTGACTTTTGTATTTGAGGTTGACCTTTCGAGCTGACCTGACAAGATTTTTTTGAAACCGAAAATAAATTTTTAAAGTTTTTTGCGTAATTGATTGCCCTACTTGCCTGCAGATTGCCATACCTCATCCTGCCCAGTGCATAACAACTTCTTCATTATATCTTGTTGTCTGGACGTCATTTCCTGAGGCACCAGAGGAATGCCCAGATTTCTATTTAGTGCAGATTGTAAGTAGCTTGGGAATTTTAGATTTTTCTTATGTGTGGTAGAGTCATTTCTCTATGGGAACTACTTGCAAGAAATTCTACTAATTATATTCTAATTATAAAATAGTAGGAGCAGGTGCTGCTTTAGAGAAATACTTAGGTTGAAGGCATTCACGGGATGGATACAGCAACCACTCAGCAGATAAGCCATTGTAACAACAGCAGGAGATAGACGCTCCATGGGGAAAATGGGGGTGGACATTTTTCCTACTGACAGATAGCCATGAGTTCCAGTGGGACACTCTCTACATTGTTCTTGGGGGTTTTATATTGAGTTTTGTGTTCCAGTGGAGATCCGAACTCTTTAATAAACAAGTATGTTTGGTACTTACTAAAATTACTGAATCTCGATAACCTACTTTCTGTCAAGATTTTTTTTTTTTTCTGAGATCTGCCAAGAGGTGGAGGGAGGAAGGGCAAAAGGGAATTGTACATTAGAAATTAGGAAAGTCAGAGTAAAGGAGTAAGTCCTGATTGCTCATTAGAGCACAGACCCACCGAACCTGAGGGTTAAGGTGTCTGGAAGCAACAGAGAACATGCT
>NW_010548514.1:41433-46025 GCF_000687285.1 Phaethon lepturus
AATGGGTTTGTATTTTAAAAGTAGGGTTGAGAAGTGGTAAAACTGCTAAATGGCAGAAATTTGACTTTGGAATCATCCTTGGTGGTTTTTTTTCATTTAATAATGAGCATGTATTCAGTAGGTCCCAATTCTTTGTCTCCATAACCAGGAAAGTCACTGTTGGAGGAAATCAATGAAAATGATTTAGCAAGGACAAAACTTTCTTGTTCTTTTGTGCACGTGAGAGTTTCCCCCATCCATGCAGGGTAAACCCTCAGGAGACATTGGCCAAACCAAGTTAGCAATGGAAATATTTGGTATTTTCTGCTGACGTGCAGCATAGGGCTCATAGTTTCAAATATAACTCTTAGTTCTGATACCGAAGTTACGTTTCAAAGTGCTGGCCTTCATAAAGTCCGTAGGACAGGTCCTTACAGGGGCCAGGCAATGAAGTTGGCAAACCATGCAAAAAATTGCTACATGTTCTAAATTCCTTTTTAATTGCAGGAAGAATCTTTAGCCTCATCTCACAGACGTAAAATCTTAGATCCGATGCTGCTTTTATTCTGCAGCAAATTGAAATTCTCAGGAAAAACAAAGACAAAAAAATTCAAAACCAGATACAAAAGTGACTACAGTCGGCCTTGACGCTTGACCAAATGAAACAGAAAGGAGGTGCTTCCCTTTGGCGGGTTTTATAATACAGCTTAAGGGCAGTTGTGGGTCTGTATTTTTTATTGCAGCACACGATAGCCAAGATCCCAGTGTGGAGAAGGTAGTGTCTGAAGTAAGTTAGGGACATCTCTGAACATACACAGCCAACGTACATATAATAATGGCAATAAATTTACTTTAGGTTACATATAGATATATACCAGAACGACACTGTGACATCCTCTACATCTGTGTGTGTGTACGGCTCTATAGCAAGTGTAGTCTGATTGTAATAGTAATGTACTGAGTATTACTGAGGAATAATTGTATTAATTTTGAGAACCGAGAGGAACTGTCTTCCTGCAGATTACATTATACTATAAAATGGTATTTATACAAATACCTGTATTACAGCGTGTATGTGGGTTTTACTAACTGTGGGTAAATATATTGATATAGCAATTTAGTGCAAAGGTTTATTTTCACCAAGTTAAAGCATATTGAGAGTGAAGGAGAATAATCTTAAATTTGCCCAGTTTCTTAATATTAATGTAACATTTTGTTTCAAAATGTTTCCTGTTTTCAGAGGTATGAGTAGGTGCTCCCATCCAGTTCTCCTTACCCATGTGAACGGTGACGCACTGCGTTCACACCACGTACTTGGGAAGCTGAAAGTGTCTTGAGCTGCTTGATGAATGACCTGTATGCCAAGACTTGCTTATCCCAAGACATTCATGACACATGCAATCCTTGATCCGGGTGACATGAAGGATGGTTAAGCTATGGATCATTCACTGGGAAGCTGGAAAGTCCAGCTAGTGATTTTCATGCTCTTCTGTAAATTTGACAGCGCACAGGGCATCCTTTCCTAATGACTCTTCGTTTGAGATTTATTCTTGCATGTCAGCTAATTCCTAACATCTTGGTCCTGTTGAGGAGGGTGTAGATAACAGACGTAGAACTCGGATAGGAAAGGCATAAAACACATACTATACCATAAAAATGCAAAGACTGTGCCAGTCACTTCATAATTCCGCAGTTTGAATGCCAGCTTTTTCGTATTACTGCTACTCTGCTTCTCGTTGAAATTTTTTTATTTATGATCATGGCTATTCAAAACGTATTTAAAAGCCCCATAAATCAGCCATCTCAGATGGCTAAACTGTTCAAAGGGGCAAAATGCTGTTGTCCACTGTGTACCTGGGCTGCACGGCCAACTGCATGGCGTTACGTTTGTACAATTACCTGTGCCTTGTGTTAGAAGGAGAACGGTGATTGATCCTTGAGTGACTTGCAATTTATCAAAGATTAGATATGATTTCTCCTGTATCTGATTAACCTTCTCGGTAAGATGGCCATCATTTTTGCAATGACAGTAGATTATTCCACACTTGAAAAGACGGATATCAGCTAGTTGCAATCAATAGCCCACAAAAGGTGACACCTTGAATTCACTGGGTTATCTATAAAGTGTGTCACAAACTGTTCAATCGTTTGTCAAATACACCGATTTCATTTAAGGCACCTCTGAAGTGAAGCGGCTTTTATTTTAGTCTGAAATGCAAAGATGTAGAGAAGGGATGTTTGGGTTTTGTAGCATAATCAGGCACTGTTGCGTGCTGCTATAAAGAACAAGTACACATTTCAATGAGTGACAGATTTGATTGTCATTTCCAGACCCCATTATGTGTGATTTTCTTTGTCACAATTGTATAGAGAGAGCTTGATTTGGTAAGATTGCATTGCAGTAGGTAAAATGGAGGTTAAAATGAAGTATTGTGCCCTCTTGTCATTTAAGTAACATGCCCTGTACTCTCGGTGCAGTGGATATGTTTTCATATATTTTGTCTTTGGATTTGCTATAATGGCACATCCCTCCCCAGTATCCTTTGATGCAATTCCATTCTTAATGTGTTTTCAGATTTAAATTAACCTTCCTTTATTATTCAGCCACACAAAGAATGCAGATTTGAGCATGCGGAAATGCAATCCCTTGGTTGACTGCCCGTCCCTGTCTGGGAGGTGGGAGGCGTTAATTCCTGGGAGGGAAATTCCTCTTGCGTTGAGTTTAGACAGTTTTCCGTCCGTAGGAAGCTCTTCTTCAATGCCAGTTTCAAAAATATGTTAATACCTTGTACTTCGACTGCAGTTCAGCCCTGAATGAAGCTGAGAGGGGAAACTGCCATTCTTGAAAGGGAATCTTCAGCAGCTGGGTGGACGGGTTGCTTAGGTGTGCAGTCACAAGGAGCAACATCTCAACCCCCCTCTTGACAAACCCTTGCCCACACTAACAGAGAGCAGAGGCTGCCTGAGAGAAAGGAGCTTATGCGACGTGCTGAAGCGCCTATTTAAAAACAATTGCGTGTCCCCCACACCACTGTGGTTTGGATATGGCAAGATTTAAGCCAAGTAAACTGCAAGATAAGGATCCTCTTTCAGGAAAGCAATTTTAGCATGTCCTAAATGCCCAGCTCAACCGAGTGTATTGCTGAATCAGAGTCTCCAGTCTTCCAGGAAAGGTCAAACGTTCCACCCCTCCTTTCCTTAATCCCCGTTAAATACATGGCCATGTATCACTGCCTTCATTGCCAAAGATCGGTGCTGCCTGATTACGTGGAAAGATGTAGACCACTAACCACATATATTTCTAAAACCAGAAAAGTGACTTTAGTCCCCGGCCTAAATTCCCTTTTCTAAACTGATCGTGTCTCTTTTGCTTTTAATAAGATTACATTTTATTAGGCTGAGCTACTATAGTACACGCCAGAGGATACTGCAAGTGCTGCAAAATTTTCTGTTAAGAAATGTGCCTTATAAATCAGTTACTTGTCTTGCGGGAGCACATGTATAATAGGTGATTATATGGAACAGAAGAGTTACATTGGCATATGAGCTATGTGCCTGTTCCTGAAAGCATATATGTGACTCATCACAGCTCACGTCTGTGATATTGTAAAAGCCAAATATTGTAAATACTTTCCCCATTTCTTTTTAATCTTAATTTTGGCCATGCCCCACAAAGTGCTCAATCAGTCTGTTAAGATAGCTGTAATTTGCTCTGCTAATTCATACTATGTGTTTAGCTACTCACCCGTTATTAATCTCTGTAGTTCGGGGTCCTATTTTCCTCTCTTCAGCATTTCTTACAGTGTCTGATCGTGCCCAGAGGTCCCAGAAGCCTAGCCAGTCATCAAGTCTCAGATGCTTTTGACTTTATGGTCTTGGATAAACGTTTCATTCACAAATAGAAGAGAAAGAAACATTAGAGCACATTTGAGTATTTATGTATTGGACTTTGATTCTTCGCTTGCTCATAGGAAACAGATGATTTTACTCCCAAGATTGACTTTTATTATCTCCAGACATGATTTGCCTTGAAATCAATACAATAATGTAAAATGTCATTGCAAGTAGAGGACATTGATCTGCAATGCATTTATTAACTCACTCTGATGAAAAACAAAATGAACACAGTAAACATGTAGGTATTCCAGAAAAAGTGAGTCCCAAATACTCGAGTTACACTTTATCTACAAGAAAAACGTATTTTAAAATCTTGCACATGAAATGGTTTATGCAGATAAGGGAAAAAAAGTAGCTGGATCTTTAATATTATAACACTAATGGCTGTTTAAGAGAATTGGGTAATTAGATGGTTAATCAAACTTGAAACTACTGATTATCTGCCTAGGTCCACATAAGGAATGTCAGCAACGTGAATGGAAATTCAGCCCGAGGAAAAGCAGCGCTCTGTCCGTTTTCTCTCGTGTTGGATGCAGCCGTGTGTGCTTGGCATCGCTTGCCTTTGTCTTAGCTGCTTGTTTGAAGCATCTGGTAATTGAACATAAACTCTTGCACTTGAGCATTCATGCTTGAACCTGAAATTACCTTGTCATCCACCCTGGCTTTCATTAAACAGCTAACAGATGCCCTGGCATGCTCCTATCACCATACACGAC
>NW_010548514.1:46093-47507 GCF_000687285.1 Phaethon lepturus
CTGGCCATTGCGCATCCGAGCCGCTCGCTGCTGTTCAGCGCAGACGTGCCCTCTGAGTATAATAGTGGAATACTAATATTTCTCGTGTGCTTGAAGAAAACGTCAGTATCCCTCAGCAAAAACAAACACTGTGCTTTTTTTGCCTCCCATTTAAGAGACCACACCATGTTTCTTCTGCCTGTAAAAAGCTTGTTGCAGTTTTCACTAGCTGATTTGTGTCCATTTGCGATACTTTCCCCTCCAAAGCCATGCATATTTACAACAGACTTTTCCTCTTTAGGCAAGAGAGTAAAGGGGAGAGGGACATATACTGCGGACCTTCAATGGAGGATCTTTTACAAAATTTCCATTAGCTTCCATTAACCAAACCTAGCACCATGAAAGTGCAAACAAATCTTGAATGAAGTGAAATGGGCAAGGCTGGAAGAAGAAAGGAAGGAATAAGCCTTTGCAAAATCTTGGAAAATCTCTCTTGTAAATGGAACAGTCTGAAGGCACCTGTAAGTTTTGGGGGGAAGTTCTGATTTCTTCAGTATTTTACATGTGTCAAAACCTGAGTATTTCCTTCTCTTTGTTCTCCTTTGGCCTCCTCCCTCCTCTATGCCAGGATAGATGTCTAAATAAGCATTTAGATATTAGGTGCACAGGTTTCAGAAACCGGCATTGTAAATGCTGCCATTATCTCCTTTTTTTAAATCTGTCTCTCAGACGCTCAATTCCACTGATTTGAGGACAACAACAGAGCTGTATCTCCTGAGCATGTTACAGTTCGGTCTTTTATTATGGTAAAATACTCTCTATTCCTTCAGCAGCCGGGGCTGGCAAGGCGTGTCAGTGTTTACCAAGCACTTTGATATCCTTAAATGAAAGGCACTGCGGTTATTAGCATCGCTGAATCCCTTCCCTGCGGAGCCGAGCACGCAGCCTCCACAGCCCAGCCACACTGGGAAGGAGCATATTTGGAAACGGGAGGGCCATCCAACAGAGACAGGTCTGCCTGTCTCCAGGTGCAAAAACCCCTCCGGTCAGTTGAAGTCTTGCTGATGGGCACAATAAATGTGACATCGCTTCTTGCTTCGCCCTGGGCCACTTGTGTCATTCAAAAGATATTCGCGTGCTCCGGATCGACCTACTTCTTTTTTAAAAAATGCGTTATCTCCGAGCGTCAGTCGCTGGTTCATTTTGTGTCACTTATGTCGTGGCACTGCAGGTTGTTCCCCGCTGTGTCACGTCCTCCAGATCAACGCGACACGACGTAGCACTGCGTGAGCTAAGCGAGCAAACGCCGCGATGCAGAGCTCTCTACCCTGAACGAGTGGTCCCGCCTAACGGGCATCCAGTCGACAGAAGATGAGGGCGGAGAGGTTTCTGTTCGACGGGGTAACTACAACCCGCAGACCGTACCCGCCATGTC
>NW_010548514.1:47567-56605 GCF_000687285.1 Phaethon lepturus
GCTCGGAAACGCACCGCAGCGTCCCACGATGAGACGCGCCACGCAGGCGGCACTACCAGCTAACGAGGGTTCCCTTTAGCAGGGGACGAGGGGCAAAGGGAAGCCATTACAGCCTTCCCGCAGCTGGGAAGTGCTGCTCAGCTCCGTTTCTTCTAAGAAACTGAAAGCTAGCAAGAAAACTTGCTTAAAATCTCTTGTAATGTGAACTAGATACATTAAATCAGTCAGAAATACACCGAATTCTCTGCAGTATGCTGCAGCGATAAAACTAAAGGATGGCCTGCAGGACAAAAATAGGTAAGAAAAGCTCGGGTAGCCTCGGTGCACCTCGCCAGGGTGGCCGGGGCCGGTGGCAGTGGTGTCCAGAGCTGTCCCGTGCGGCCGTGTGGGTCAGCCCCAGCCGACAACCATCCCCGTGGGCTTTCACGCTGCGCAGACCATCTCGGCGCTGACGACAGGCTGCGAGCTGAGCCGCCCCGTGAGCTGCCAGCCTGGCTGGCACGCACGGAAAACGGCTCGGAAAACCAAAAAGCGCCGTTTCTGTCGCGCAAAAAGCCTGC
Organism: Phaethon lepturus; assembly: GCF_000687285.1. Classification (NCBI taxonomy): domain Eukaryota; kingdom Metazoa; phylum Chordata; class Aves; order Phaethontiformes; family Phaethontidae; genus Phaethon; species Phaethon lepturus. Next base: position 48,128 of record NW_010548514.1, read on the forward strand.
TCCTGAAAATGCCGGCATGAAAGGAAGGCTGAGAGGGAGCTTCCCCGCTTCGCCGAGCCGTCAGTGACACCTACAGACCATCGCCAGCCGGTCCGCAGAGGCTTCGTGCCGGCACGTCCCACAAATCCTGCCTTGCTCCCGCGCCTCCCGGGGCTGCGCAGAAAGGTCTCCTCCGGCTCTGCGGCAAAGCCAAGCGCGGGCCAGCGGACGCTCGCTCACGTCTGCGGTCGCTGCGTTTGCTACAGGACACCCGCGAGCGTCTTCGCACATACAGTGTAGGCATGTTTTCCCCCGTTTCCTACTTGAGACTAAAAACCGGATTATTTTGCCTCCTGATGACAGAGAGCTTTTCATCCCCTCAGAGTGTTCCCTCTGGCGTGCGTTATTCACTTCTCCTCTCAAAACTTCTCAGTAATGCCAGATGGACTTTCTTAGAAGTGACCCGGCATAATTTTGCTCACTTTTTGTCGATTCTTTCTGCAGGAGAGCTGGGAAGTGCCAGGCACCGCTTCCCGCCGCGGAGGGCTCGGGAACCTGCAGGCAGCTGTAAGGGGTGACGCTACCAATAGAGATTCTTACCCTTTATCTGCAATTGAATCTTTCAGTCTTATTTTTAAAACTATCTCAAAATGCTCCAAAGGTGAATATCGTCTCAAAATATCGCCAAAATCACAATTATTTTTTTTAATGAACTGTCTTTGGCAATAGTGCCCTTACTGAGCAAGGACATCTAAGGGAAATAACCTGCGTTCAGGGGGGACAGGACAGTAACAGAGTGTTAAGGTCAGCTCTCTTAGTAGTATCAGTCTCCCTGGGCTGCCTCTCTTGCCTTGCAAGTGGACAACAAATAAATGAGTAGCTAGCTGAGAAAAAAACTATCATTGGTATTTTTTTGGTTTTGACTTGGATGCTAACCAACACAATTTTGGTGTCATTAAAGCAGTCGCCATAATTTTAAAAATGGCTGATGTTACAGGTTCTGAAAATGCAAATCTAATAATTTTGATTACCACTTGGCTGCATGTCGCCAAGGTGTGCCTATGCTCGGCTGCCCTCCGTTGGCTTCTGAATAACATTTTCCATTTGCTGCTCCGCTGGGGTTATTAAAGGCAGGGAGGGGATGTTTTTGCTTTTCAGCTTTCCCAGTCCTTGAGAAGAGATGGATAAGCGTTCTCCTCGGGGTGATTTGTAAAGCGCATTGCGGAGGTCGTGCTTGTGCTGAGCATGGCTTGGGTCAGAGCCCTCCCCGCACACGGGTTGGCACCAAGCTGTATCGGCCATTCCCGCAACCTGCTGTGTCCGGCTATTAGATTGCAGCCCTTCCCGACGTGATTGGATTGAGACCTGGGGGCCTGATTTTCGGAGCATCGCAGTTCCTACAGTGTCCACAGGAGCTGTGCTAAGCTGCTCTGCAAAGCAGGTCTTTAGCAAACACCCATGTTTCGCTCTTAATTTGTTTATAAATGGTATGTATTGCGGCAGGAAGAATCATATTTCTGGTGTGGGCTTCTCTTGCAGAAAGTGCCGTGGAGGCGAGGGTTAGCTACAGCGAAACCTCAGTGCCAACACGTGTTAAGGACCACAGCTTACACGGATCCATATGGGACTCATGGGAGAGCTCAGGGCTTTGTGGGAGGCACCCATTTCGCCTCAGAGTCATGTCCTTCCTGCACATTTCACACGGGCTTTGAGCAGGGCAGAGGAGGAACTCTGATGCTGAAAGGCGTTTCAGTAAGTGGTTCTGTGTCTGAGCCCCACTGCAGGTGCGGACGTTTCTGTAGCATCTCAGCCTGGGATGCTCCAGGTGTTCTTGAGTTTCAGTAGTAGCAATCCCAAGTGACTGTAAAATCCTGACACATGAGTTATAATCAAAACCAACGTCATAAGTCTAAGCAAGAGTTAAACATTACTTTAGTAACTTGCACTAACGCTGCTTTTATCCTGAGAAACTTAGAATGTTTTACTTTTATCAATTAGTTAAGCCTCAGAACATCTACTGTGGTTCTGCTAAGAGTTCCTCTAGTTTGTTAGAAGTGAAACCAAAATATAGATGAATTAAATTTGTCCAAGCATACAGCCAAGTCCCTGAGGACTTGATCTGAAGCCTATTGAAGTCAGTGATGAGATCTTTTTCACCACCTCCTGTACACTTTTGGTAAGGTCTTCGAAAATTCAGGAACAGCTTTGCATCCCCTGAATTTCAGTGAGTAGTTCTGCCCAGTACATATTGTTGTTGCTATATCCTTATTATTTTAGCAGAGAATTAAGCAGTTGGCCAGTAGTCTCTGGAAGAAGTAGTTAAGATTTTGGTTTCATGTACCAGTGAATGAATAATGCTCGTAGTATTTTAGCATGACAACTGTGCAGAACAGACTTTTGGAATAAGCAAAAATATCTATCTGTATATGATCTTTAGACTTGGTCTGAAAAGGTCTCATTGTTAAGCAATATTTTTTCTCCTTTTCATTTCCTCTGAGGCCCTGCAGAAAAAAATTACGACATTCTTGTCAACAGAAATGAAAGACAAATGTTAACTTCAGAGGCAGAGGGAATTCATGGGCACATATGAGGAGCTGAAGTCTGCATAATGTGTCATGGCTCATCTTTCTGTGCCACCATTTTGCTCATACTGCACGACTAAAGTGAAAAATAGGCAATTAAACCAGTGGTAAAGGATCCATGTGAACTCCAGCTGTGAGTACGGGATTAGTCCTGAAGCCCAAGGTGGAGCTGATAAGCCCATATTTAACAGACAGAACTTGCTGCGTCACAGATATCTGCAGGTTTGGGGGCTTTCCTTTGCAAACGCCGTGTTTAGGACAATGCCCTTTCTCACCTTTCTTCCGCTTCACCTCCCCAAAATATTTGCTCGGTTCTTGCTCACCAGGACAAGACCAAAGAGGTCCTAACACATGAGTCTGACCTACTAACAGACTCAAATCAGCTGCACGTCAGGCAGAGGAGTTACTACACCCGGAGCGACGTCTTACCCCAAAACCCCTCTGTCTGACATCAGTGCAGGACTTGGCGTATTGGGGCAGAGTTTTGGTTTCCATGGTGTGAAAGGTTTGGCTGGTATCACTCATCATTTATATTTATTCTGTGTGTGGGCCCTCCTCAAACGAAGAGAACTGCCTGGATTTAAAATGTAAAACCATCTATCAGTCAGAGAATGTGGCCAGTATTCTAAACAAACACCAAGTTTGCAATAAACATAACGTACAACAATGTTAGTCTAATCTTTCCCTTTCCAGGTCCAAGCAGATATCACTCAGTTTTTAATATACCCTTCTTCATTCCAGTTTTGGAGATTTTACATGGAGAGAGTTTTCTTGAGGCATCATTTACTTTAGGAACAATAAAATAGTTTTTTTCATAACCACGGTGAGCAATGTATGACTGTGAAATGAATCTTTGAAGTAAGAAGATTCAAATAAAGTAATCTCTGATCTCCAAACTTTTTCAAATATTTTAACCAAGCCTTTCAGATCTGCTGCACTGTTTTCCAGCCTTTTCTATTTTCCTTGTTCAGTAGGATGGTGCCTAGAAGAGGATTCTGGAGGATTTATTAATGGTGTTTCAATCTAACAAAAAGATGAAGGTATTGAAGGATAAAATCAAAGACGTGATAGTTCACTTGTTGCATTAAGGATCTTCCTAAGTGGTCACTGCAAATTTCTCGAGTTCTGGTGGCGACGGTGCGGTTGCGGCAGACCGCTTAGCGTCTTTTTCAGCTCTACATCTCTCTCCATTTCTCAGGAGGACGGGACTAATGCTTTTTAACCCCTTTTGTTTTCTTTGTTGTTTGTAGATCCAACCCGAGTTATGGTGTCACCTTTCAGCATGGATGTCACTGTTGGAGAAAGCATTGTCTTGCCTTGTCAGGTATCTCACGATCACTCGCTAGATATCGTGTTTACCTGGTCATTTAATGGACACCTGATAGACTTTGAAAAAGATGGGGATCACTTTGAAAGAGTTGGAGGGGTAAGTATTAATACTAAAGCAATCTCACTAATAAAAGTAGGTACCATAGGAAAAGGCCACTGCTCGAAGGAATGAGTTTGACTAAGTTAATAGTAAGAGACATTATCTTGGGTCTTGTAAACTGGGGAGAAACATTGCCAGTATACTACTTCGTTATAGTTGGTGTAGAATTGTTACAATTACTTAACGACACGACTTAAATCTGCTCACATGAACAATGTATTCATATTGCAGTGTGTCAGAAGACCTGTACTGGAACGTGTTTTCTCACTGCAAAAAAATGCCTTCTTATTTTACCCAAAAGGGAGAAGTCTATAATAGTTTTTCTCTGGCTGTAATAGTAAAAGAAATGCAAAAAATAACAATTGTAGAACTTTGGTTTTATACAGAAAATAGTGGGAAATCAGAGGATAGCCTCAAATTTGTTCAGGCAGTGTTTGCTGGCATGTTTATATGTCTGTATCTGTGTCCTCCTCTTGTGACCACATGCTCAGAGAAAGTGTTTTTTCTCTACACAAAAGAACCTGCATTGGATTACAAACATCACCGACCGTCGGAGATGGCATTTCTTTTCGGTGTTATCTGTGTACCTTTCCTGGCAATGTCACATTGGTATCTTTGCGTTGGTTGGTTGGTTGTTTACTTATGGGAAACCCAGTCAGTACCCACTGACAATGCAAATTTTTGCAATGTCCAAAGAATTGTTTATTTGAAGGTTGAAAAGATCATGGAAATCCAATAGCTAGAAGTCAGGTGTGGAATGATGGTTACGCTGCCCATTAAACACCGCTGTTGTTCAAGACCATGATGAAGTGGCAGATACAGGGAAGAAAAGGCAGTGAAGGTAGGATTACTCCTTTGTAGTAGAGGAGAAAATCTGCCTGGGTCATTTGCCATTTTCTGCCTCTCCAGGAAGGTTTAGGACCGGAGAGCCCGTAGCAAGGTAAGGGTGCCCATGATGGTCCTTCCCTGCTTGATTTTCTCTGCTTCTAGCTCAGTTGTAAAGGGCAGGTTGGTTCAGTTTTTCTAGTAGTTTCAGATTTCCTGAAGTTGCTGTAGCACGAATTTTGGGAAGTGGAGAGGGTCAGTGCTATAGGAGGTACCTGAGAACGCCGTCTGTTAGAAAGGGTGCTCACACGAGGAGGTAGCACCTCTGTCAGACCTGCCCGAGCTTCTCATGCCATTCTTCTGACCAAAAATAATTTCCAAATAATTTTTACTGAAAGAGAAGCAGCGATTTCACAGTCTGTGTCTGGAAGATGGGTAAAAAGTTTGCTTTCCTTTGTAACTATAACATTTTCCTTCACAGTTCAGATTTCCTCTAATTGTGTGTTAAGCAGGACTTCGGGAGTTTAATTTCTGACTTGGTTGCAATTTAAAAATGCTTTCTCATCCTTCCTGGTGATTTTTTTTTCAACTTTTATTGGTTAAGTTAGCAAGAAAAAGAAGGAAAGAAATGCAAAAAATTTTCAGCAGAGGTAGAAAACTGGAAAAGGTTTTGCATATTGCTCTAAGGGAGGTTTTACAGAGCCACATGCTCTGCTGGGTTTCAGGCAGACTGGCAGTCCGTGTTTACATTTGTCAGGAGTGAAATTTAATGCTGAAAGGAAAAAGAAATACAATTTACCAGCCTTGCTGTTATCCCTAAAAAAAATCATTAGAAGATGCACTTAAAGATTGATGCCCAGGGCGCGCATCAGCAGGGACGGCACTTCCCGGCGACTGCGCCTGATTGGCCTGCAAAGCTAAAATTACAAACTTTATTAATATTCTTCAGTCAGAAAGCCACAATCACAAGGTTACCCTGAGATTTCTAATGTATCGAATGCTTTGTGTCTGGAGAAAAATTTAGAGAGCGCTTTCAGCTTCCTATACATACAGAAACGTAATTAGTTCTATTCAACAGTTAATCAGACATGCACTCGGCGTTTGGAAAACAAATTACTGCTGTTAGGTGATGCAAGATTTCCTCGGAGAGTGCTGTTCTCATGATCTTTAGCACAAAAACACCGGGCAATCAAAGTGCTGGCCGTAATACAAAGCCGTGAAACTATTGCAGATGTCTCATAATTTGGGCTGGTTTTCACTTGCGAAATGGCTGCAGACACTGCTTGGGCATCTGAGTACCAGAGAGGCTATAAATTGGGTATCCAGAGAGATAAAGGAGGAATCAGAGCAAACCTGTCCTACATAAGCTTCGTCACATTGTTTTAATGGGGAAACTGCTTAACGGACCCAAACCAGGCTCCCCTGCCCCTTGTAGCAGCCATAATTTTAGAAACGCTCCCGCTCTTATCTTCAAGGCAGACTCACATAATTTTAATAGGCCACGGCTTGCATTACTAATGTTTTCATCAGCCAGTGTAAAGTAAATCCATTAGTCACAGTGTCCTTCATGTGATAATGATGTTTAGCGCTCATTAAAAAGTAATTGTAACCACTTTTCCCTACTTTATCAGCAGGATTCAGCTGGTGATTTGATGATCAGAAGCATCCAGCTGAAGCACGCTGGGAAGTACGTCTGCATGGTGCAAACAAGTGTGGACAAGCTATCGGCTGCTGCAGACCTGATTGTAAGAGGTATTTGAATTTTGTTACTGTTGTTGTTGTAAAATTTCTTTTTTTTTTTTCCCTCCCCTATCTTTTGCTGCTGGTAAGCCAGTTCCTGGGCTCGGAGACGTTCCCTGGAATCCCAGCGTCTTGTAATGAATCTAAGAAATAAGCTCTAAGTACACACTGGGGTTCACAGCACATTTTTAAACAGCGCATATGAAGATTCTTTCACGTATGGATACTCATATAACAGACACACCGCACAGATAAACAGTAGTACATGTTTGTGTCCTGAATGCAAAACTTGCACCGACTGAGCTCATTTATTTGATGGACTCTGCAGCAGAAACAGTATCCAGCTGATGTACTGCATTTCTGCCCAGCAATATTGTTCCTTTTCTGGAATAAACATGGTTTAGTAACTTCACCGATATTTCAAGATCTATTCGTTACCATACACAGGTGATCTGTAAGTATGACTTTAACAGAGACACAATTCGTTAACCTGAGGCTGGATCCTTACAATAACTATGATAGATGTTTTCCTGCTCGTTAGCTTTGAGGAGAGCAGACTTTGGTGCTGCTACCTTCAGTTCTCGTAGACCCCGGCAAACTCACAGGTTGCACATTCTCCATCTAACGTTAAGTGCTCAGGCAACTCGGTGAAAGGCGGGGAGCACGAAAAAGAAGTTAGAAATTCCCTTTATCAAAGCTGTGCCAGAGATTAGCCCCTGAAGTGCCATGGAGAAGCGTGCCCTTGTCTCTAGCTGGGCGTTTCTGTTACCCTCATAACATTGTTATGGTTTTTTCCACGTTTCCCCGGTAAGAGTGTGAACGCGGATGTTTTTAGCTGCCTGCCGTAGAAAGAGCTGGGCCCTGGCGGCAGCGAAGCCGCTGCTCTGCTCCCCAGGAGGTGGCTCCCCGTCACACCGACTCTCGGGTTTTTGCTGCAGCTTGATTTCAGATGAATTTTTTTTTTTGGTTTTGCACAAACGTTTCAAAACAGCCTGCTGATGGGCACCTCGGTTAGGTAGTTTTCTTAGTGCTGACTCTGTAAACAGAAGGAGCGCTTAATTCTCATAAGAAAATGACACTGGATGATGGTAAAATAAATGGTCTTTTTGCGCTCCTTAAAACATGAATGGGGACGTCCTGTCCAGGACAGTGGTCCCATGGCTGCGCTGAGCTGTACGGTCTCACAAACTGCATAAAAGTTGGGAAATACGCCCGGGCTGTGAGACTGGAGCGGGAGGTGAATGGCTGGTGCATAAATAGAGCCTTCAGAATAATTTCTACAAGTTTTTAAAATATTGGCGTTATGTCGAAATAATAAGAGATTAGATGCTAGAATAAAAACCAATTATTTATGTCAGGGAATATCAAATAAGAGCATACAGAAGTAACCCCTGGCACCGGTACACACAGATCCGCGCGCTTGCTCCGGATGGGATTTTTTCACGCCATCAGAAGAGGAGAAGTCAGCAGCCCAAAAATATTTGGTAAATCGCTAACTGATAATTCTTCCCTCTCTTGCCCTGCTGCAGCCTGCACCCTGCAGAGAAGTGTACTCTGAAATGTTGGGAGTAACCGTGGTTGTTCCAGGACACGCAGTGCAGACAGGTTGTTTCAGCCTCTGCCAAGCAGGAGGAGTAATTTGTGACGGATCCAATGACATTTCGTTTCGCTGGCGTAACCTGCGGTGGGGGAGCGAAGGAGCCGACGCTTCCACGAGGCCGCGTTGCGTGGCTACTCCCCCCGGCAAAACAATTTAGAGTTTTAATTTCTGAGAAATTAAATCTGGATAGACCTGCTGAAACTTTCATTTAAAAGACAGGATATTGGAAGGTTTTGGGGCATTTTAGGTATTTAAACATGTCCAGCTCTCTGAATATAATATAATAATAATAATTTTAGGCCACAGAGTGAATTGCAAGAGCG
>NW_010548514.1:56636-62612 GCF_000687285.1 Phaethon lepturus
CTTGAGGTGGTGCTTTTGGGGAGAGACTTCATCTCAGGTGCCACTACTGACCGTAACGGCCATACGATAGAGGAGAGAGGTCAATTACAGGCAGGTCCTTCGTTCTTCACCAGCCTCCGGGTGCACCCAAGCTGCAGCCAAGAACCGTCCATGCACACAGGGCAGTCCGAAAGCAGCAGGCGGGAGATGGCAGAGCTGGTCCCGAGTGCTGCAGCAAGCGCCTTGCTCTGCCGGGTAGCTCAGCCGTGCCGCCGCGCTGCGGCTCACACGGAGGCACCTGGGGGCTGCGGGTGAAGCTGGTGATCTCCGGGTGTGCGCATCTCCCCCACGCCTCCAACCTCCTCTGGGCGATGCAAGCTGCTAACCCGCAGCTGGGGCTGCACTTAACTCCTCTGCAGGGACTCGGTTACCTGGGTCCTGAGCCAGGGAAGAAGACCAGAGTGCTCCTTCCTTGAGCCACTGCAAAGCTCCAAGCAACCCTCTCCCGTAATTCTTCCAACAGGTCCCCCAGGCCCACCAGAAGCTGTGACAATAGATGAGATCACCGACACCACCGCTCAGCTGTCCTGGAGGCCGGGAGCAGACAACCACAGCCCTATTACAATGTATGTCGTACAAGCAAGGACCCCCTTCTCGGTGGGATGGCAAGCGGTGAGCACAGGTAGGTCCATCACTTGGCCCCCGAAGAGCTCCACCGATGGAGAACGCATCCATCGGGACCGAGGCCGAGGGGAGCAGCTCTGCACCTGGAAGTGAAAAGTAATTTCGCCGGCTGCAGAGCCCTGCTCTTATTAACTAGTTTCAAGTTTGGCAACCCAAAGATTTAGAGTCCAGTCGGTGCTATTACTCATCCATTTTTCTCATGAATGTTTAAGGGAAAACAGAATGAATTCCTATCTTTTGTTGCTGCACTGGAGATATACAACAGTAATTGTGGTCTATAAAGACATCCCTCAGGGACAGACCGTGTCATCTGGCCTATCTTTAAGTAGAATTATTTTCCTGATAGAGGGAAAAATCCCATGATGTAATTGCTCATTCTGTCAGAGGTTAATTTTGTTCCAGTAACCATTAAATAGAGGGAACAGTATGTTTTAAAAAGAGAAAAATAAAACCCCTTTAAACCTGTTGTCTTGACACTTTGTTTTCAAAAAGCAGCAATTTAGGAGAAACTCTTTAACAGCAGCATGATGTTTTAGTGCCACCTCTTTGAGTTCCTTGCAGTTAACAAAATGCTAGAAAAATGAGAAAAGGTATAGCAATCCTTCTTCACTTTGCATTTACATTAATCCCTCACTTCTAAGGGTATCAGATACAACCTTTTCTCAGCAGCCTTTAATACTTTTAGTGGTCTCCGTTGCACTCCTGACCTGTGGCTGGCTTCTAGTTCCAGAGATCATCGATGGCAGGACATTCACAGCGACAGTGGTGGGTCTGAACCCTTGGGTCGAATATGAATTTCGAGTAGTGGCTGCCAACCTGATCGGGATTGGAGAGCCCAGCAGACCTTCAGAGAAGAGAAGAACTGAAGAAGCTCGTAAGTAGTGGTGGCAACTGAGTTACATCTTGTTGAATAGGTGCTAATGGATGTGTTGTGCTGGAGGAAGCTGAGGAGCACTTTCTGCGCCCGTTGCTCTCCTCCCTCGTGGCATGTTATTTGTGCACAGAACAGGCAGTAGAAGTTGTGGAACTCCTAAAGGGCTCTCTTGCTCAGTCTGTGACTCCTGGATGTATAGGAAGACTTCATCTCCTTTTTCTGCAGAAAGCAATGATTTTCCAATTTTTTTGGAAAAACTGCCCAGTATCCATTGATGAGAGAGATGAACTCTGAGAGCAATTCCTCTGGCTTCCCATGATCAATGTGATGGAAACTCTGGAGCACAGACTACAGCACCTTGAGATCGGGAGTTTGAGCTTCACAGCTGGGGAGTCGGCAGTCTCTTGAGGCTGGGGGCTTCTGGGGTTCTTGGAGTGGTTCTCACCCTGTGAGTCCACCAGCCTTCGAGAAACCACCCTGGGCTGCCCTGTGGGTTGGATCATTTCGTGGGCTTACTGAAGGTCTGTCTTCGCGAACATGCCACTACCTCCTGGAACCACGCTGTGTCTTCAGGCTGCTGCAGGCACGGCTTCACGGTGATCTTCAGCAGCGCTCGCGTTTAGGGACTTCAGCACAAGCTGCAAGCCTTGGCAGCTTTAAAGGTCCTTGGTGTTGACCCTGTCTTTTGATCTGGCAGAAAGGGGTCACGGCAAGGCGTAGGCTCAGCGTGGTAGCTGCAGGGATATGTGCCTCAGTTATGGGAAACCCCTGGGAGGTGGCTCCTCTGTTCTATTTTAGCCTGTAACAGAACAGAATATGAAATACAAAAATAAATAAAAGCCTTTTTTACAGAAGATAAATATTTAAACTAAACAATTAATGACTGAATACACAAGTTAATTGACATACTTTTAATATACTATTATTGACATACTTTTAATGTGCTATGTGCCGTGGCAAATTACTCGCTACCTAATGGCGTTTCTGGTACCCAGCAGGGGAAGGCCATCAGAGTCCTGTCGCTGCACAGGTCTGTTCCATTTCCGTGCGCTTTTCTGGTTTCAAAGTCTCCACGTGCATCTTCTGCATCTTTTTTTGCAGTTCCTGAAGTGACACCGGCTAACGTCAGTGGTGGCGGAGGGAGCAAGTCTGAGCTGGTCATCACTTGGGAGGTAAGCGGAGTCCAAACCCAGAGGAAAATTGATACGGTCCTGATCTAGATGCACCCTTTCACCCCAGTGAAGCGTCCGTAGATCTCAAACGGGCTGCGGTAAAAAAGCCCGGACTGTGTGATAAAATAGCCCAGCTACTAAAATTGAGCTACACCCCTTCCCCATGCCAGCTCCCGCGGGGAGCGGGCTGTGCGTCGCTGCTTCGACACGAGCTCAGCCCCCTCGGCTGAGCACACGCCTACGCATATGGCAAAGCACGGACGGGCAGCAAGCACCGGAGGGATGAAACGGAGTTTGTGAGACCAGGCTGGCAGCCTGACCTGGTGGAGAGCTGTTGTGGCTGGCTCCCAGGCTCCAGCCCTTATCCCTGCACCGGCTCACATGGCAGCAAATAGTTAAGAGTTAGCACAAGGCATTGCATGCTGGCTTCCGTCGCTGCTAACGAAAGCCAGCAAGAGGAGATACAGAGATGAAAAATGTTTAGTATTCCTTAAGGCAGTCGGGGTTAGAACTTTAGTCATTTGTCTGCTCATATTTTCACGTTATGATGCGATGCAGCTGGCATATTTTTCCTAATAATGAACTTCACTAGACATGCTAACACTTCCACTTAGCGCTATTTCTGACCAAGCTGGCACAATGAATCGCCAGAGATATTTTTAAGGTTATTAAAAAACTATAAATGGGTTTTTGTCCTTACGACACAGCTCAGTGTGCTAAATTTCCTCTTCCATTGGACTAATTAGCTACGCTGTGTCTCCTAAAGATAGTGCAATATGTTTCAAAAACACACATGGATAGAACACCAGCCATGAGTGTCGTAATTTGCACAAAATACAATTTGTATTATGACAGAACAGTCAGTTTACTCTTTTAAATGTCCAGAGACCTTTTCTTTATGGTCCGGTGTATTTTTTGAGCCTTAACAATGCAGAGTAAGAAGCAGTCACCAAAAGTAACCCCTGCACGTGCTTAAGCACCGTGGACATCTGTGGGAGAGCGGCCCATAGCTACCGATTGTTTCAATACGTTGAAGCTCGGGGTTCTGACGCAGTTTTAGGGGTGGCAAGGCTGAGAGTAGGAAGTGTCAGTGTGTCCAGAAGTGACCTGGGGGTGACAAGCTGTTTCTTCTAGCTGTTACCTGGCACTTACCTGCCCTTCTCCATCACGTATGTGACGGTCGCTCCCTGCCGCCGTGGTCTCTAGCAGGTCACGTCACACGGGACCACCAGCCCCGCGCTGGCTAGGACATTGCCAAGATACGTTCTTCAGGGCTTCAACATGCAATTCCAAAGATGTGAGAGCGGCTGCGCATGTATTGGGAAAGCAGGAACCATCTTCTTGGTTGACCCCACCAAACCTCAGCCGCTTAGTCATTGCAGTGCCTAAAATTACTCACTTCGCTACCGGAGGCTCCATCTAGGCAGCGAAGGAGGGTGGGCACCTACGAAGATGGATTCAGTCTTAGGCGAAGTGTCTTCCGGAGGTGCTGCTTTCCCCCCGACTACAGGAGCTTGCGGCGCCGCAGGGCTCTAGCGCAGTCGGGGTGGGATGAATTCAGGCTAGGTGGGAAGGAGGACTCCGGCCACCTCCCGCTCGGTAGAGGACAGCAGCTTTAGCACACCGGGGGCAGTAGCCAGCAGACGGGGAGATAAGCGCGTGCATTGCTGAAAGTGCCGTTTCTCCCGCCATCTGCCTGCCCACAGACCGTGCCCGAGGAGCTGCAGAACGGAGGCGGCTTCGGGTACGTGGTGGCCTTCCGCCCCTTCGGCACCGTCAGCTGGATGCAGACTGTCGTGGCCTCCCCGGACGCCGCCAGATACGTCTTCCGCAACGAGACCTTGCCGCCCTTCTCGCCCTACGAAGTTAAAGTGGGGGTGTACAACAACAAGGGGGAAGGGTCGTTCAGCCCCGTGACGGTCGTCTACTCGGCAGAGGAAGGTAGAGCCAGGAGCCCACCCCACCGCCTCTCCCTCCTCCCTGCCAATGGACGCAGGGAGGGTGACCGGGTCTGAAAGGGTTTAGTATCCACCTTGACATATCCTTTGATACCTAATCCTTGCTCTGATTTATAATAAATGGTGAGCCGTGATTAATTCTTTTGATAGTCATTAAAATAACATTAATTGTAATGAAATCTTTTGATATTAATGGAAAAGTAATATGTAATCTGGAAAGAATTCCAATGAGATTTAGTATGAATTAATGTCCACTGATTAGAAAATGTTCCCTCTTGTCCTAATTACAGTACATGGTATCCTGGGTTGAGTTCAGTAATGACATCTTCTTATTTCTTAGGCAGAGGAGCGGTGCTGTCTGGCACAGGCTGGCAGGCCACCGTTTTGACGTGTGGAAGTTTGTTTCGGTGGCATGCCTCTTTTCTCATGCGATAAAGAAAAGAAATCCCTTAAAGTTTGGGACTAATTGAACATAAAATCAAAAACTCTTAATTTTATTTTTGACTCCTCTACCCAGAGCCGACAAAAGCCCCAACCGCTGTTTTGGCCAGAAGTCTTTCTGCCTCAGACGTTGAAGTTTCTTGGGCTCCCCCTCGGGAGAACCAGCACAAAGGAAGAATACAGGGATATGAGGTATGGAAACACGGCGCAGCCCCTCTCCGTCCTGAGCGTTGAGGAGACGCGCAGGTACATCACAGGCAGCCATTGCGGTGCTGCTCCTGCCCGCCTTGGGGCGGTGGGTTCCTGTGGCATATTTGCTTCCTTTTGTCTCTTCAGGACGCGGAGATTTCTCTCACACGGTAAAAAATTACACAACTTTCTGTGTGTGATCCGGCTGAAAACGGAGAGCAGAGCTCGCTCGGGGAAACCTGCGTGAATGTGCTTCCCCGGCCGGGCCGCGGCGCAGGCCCTGGGGAGGGAGCGCTGCCGCCGGGCTGGTTTCTGGCAGGGAAGGAGAAGGGGTCGTAGCAGGGCGCGGGATCTGTCCCCGCGGCACTTGCGCTTTGGGCAGAAGTGCCGGAGGGAGCGCTGGGCGCGGCCGGGTGCTGCCAGCCCGCAGCGGGAGGTAAACGCCTACCTGCTCTGCTTCTCAGGTCAGGTGCTGGAGGCACGACGAAAAGGAAGAAAACGCAAAAAGGATTCGAACGGTTGGCAATCAAACGTCTGCAAAAGTCAGCAGCCTGCGAGGCAACGCGCTGTATCACCTGGCAGTCAGGGCGTACAACACGGCTGGGACCGGCCCCTCCAGCGCCGCGGTCAACGTCACAACCAAAAAGCCACGCGGGCGGGTGTGAGGACGGGGGGCTCT
>NW_010548514.1:62714-65143 GCF_000687285.1 Phaethon lepturus
TTTTTTTTTTTTTTTTTTTTGTAAGGCTCTTCCCCGTGTTAAGTAAGCAGAGCATGCAAAACCGAAATCACAGCTGTGCAGGAAAATTAAATATTTATCTCATCGTTCAAGAGGGCTTTTTTCTTCTGGTATCAGGCATGTTGAGCAACTGGCTGAATCCTTTTTTCATTTAGAGCACTGTGTTGTGTCGCACCTCCTGTGACCTTGAGGACACAGATCAGCGAAACAGCTCATTAGCTTTCCAGAGCCATAGGACTCTGGGCACGCGCAGCTACGGTGCTCTTGCCTGGGAGGGTTTCTGCCGGGGCTGCTCCTCTCTCTGGTTTTCAAGCTTTCTCAAGCCTGAAGGAGCTGTCAGACTCCGCTTTGCCAGGTTTTTGTGCAGAAGATTTACCTGCCTTTTTTTTCTTTTTTTTTTTTTTTTTTTTTTTAAGGGCTTTACCTTGGTTAAATAAACCACGCCTGCAAAGCTGTGCAGGAAAATTAAATATTTATCTCATCGTTCAAGAGGGCTTTTTTCTTCTGGTATCAGGCATGTTGAGCAACTGGCTGAATCCTTTTTTCATTTAGAGCACTGTGTTGTGTCGCACCTCCTGTGACCTTGAGGACACAGATCAGCGAAACAGCTCATTAGCTTTCCAGAGCCATAGGACTCTGGGCACGCGCAGCTACGGTGGTAGAAGCCTCATGGGTACTGGGAGGGATCCAGCTGGGAAACGGTGCCCCTCAGTAATGCAGTGCTGTGTATATTTTGGTACAGCACCGAGTCAGCCCCCCGGGAACATCATATGGAATTCATCCGACTCCAAGATCATACTGAACTGGGACCAAGTGAAAGCGCTGGATAACGAGTCGGAAGTGAGAGGCTACAAAGTGAGTGTTCTGTCAGCCCGGGCAGCTGATCTGGATTCCGGAATTGGGCCGTAGGAAGCGGTGCCGTGTATCCAGCGTCAAGTTGGGGTTTATAGTAGTTTATAGTAGCGCCAGACAAGGGGGTTGTCACGGTACTTGCATGGTTTTCCAGGTTAAAACTGGAGCCTTCCTCCAGAAACAGAGGCCATAGAGGTGCAGGGTGAGCACGTTCTGCTGGCTCCTCGCCCCAGCGATGCCCACCCCTGCGAGCACCCGTGC
This sequence comes from Phaethon lepturus, assembly GCF_000687285.1. Classification (NCBI taxonomy): domain Eukaryota; kingdom Metazoa; phylum Chordata; class Aves; order Phaethontiformes; family Phaethontidae; genus Phaethon; species Phaethon lepturus. Next base: position 63,846 of record NW_010548514.1, read on the forward strand.
GGGTCTCAGCCCACAGAGCTTCGCCTGCTCCTTCCCTCTGAAGCTGCCAGCTGCAGGACTGCTCTCCTGCCTTCAGTGGAAACCTTCCAGAGGCTGTAGTTGACTCCTTAACTGCAGATAAATAAAATGCTTTTTTAATAGCTCCCATTTTCTTCAGAAAGCAAAGCCAAAAGGGAAAGAAAGAGAATCCTCATTAGTGGCAGTTTTAATAGGGTATAATTTAACTAGAGAGAAATCTTGGGAAGAATTCAGCTCTATCACCTCCCACAAGGGTTTAATTTGGCCCAAAGAAGACGTCGGTGTGCAATTGCCAGTCGTTGCCTTGAGGGTTGACTTGTGCAAACGTTTTCCACCAGAGCTTGAAGCGATGAAGACCCTGGACACGCTTCATATTTTGTTCACAGTGCGGAACGCAGCTTTACGAGCCTGTGCCACCTCTCCTGAATTTCTGCGCTAACTTCTAAGTATTTTCAGTGCCCTGTATTTGACTATCAAAAATAAGTAACTCCTCGGGGTTTCTAGTCAAAACGTCAGATGAACCTCAGCAGTTTGGACCCATTTTTCACTATATATTTTAGGTTTGAAATGCAAACTAAGAAGTGAATCGAAAGAAGGTGAGAGAGACTCATCACTCTGAAAAGGCAAACTCTATCGGTCTTCTAAAAAGTCTTCTTTTAACTTACTGTTATAACACAGCCAGATTGCTTTCTTTCCTGAATCACAGCAAAACGTTTCCCATTTTTCTTCTTTTTTCCTGGAAATCTCATGGTTTATGTCACAATTTATGATCAAAGTGAGTAGAATTCCCAGATCTTAGAAGTAATTCAAAAAAGCCATTTATTCTGGGAAGCCGTTTGTGGCACTGCATCAAACACCCCAACTCAGTTTCCTGAAGAAACGCAATAAGAAGTTTTGGCCTCTCTACGTAAACCCTGGGATTTATTTTAGCTTGGTCAAGTTAAAGGTTTGCCTGAGGGGCTCTGCCAGGCACCAGGGCCGTGTTCGGTGCTGCGCATCGGCATCGCGCTCCTCCCGGCGTCGCCTCCGCAGCCGGGCACCGTCACCGCTGCGCTGGTGTGGGTCCCCAGCAAAATCCCCCGCGGGGCTCCGAATAGCCCCTCTGTGACCGGAGCGTGGGTCTGGGCACCGGAGGCAGGAAAAGAGCAGCAGGAAATCTGGAGGCCCTTAGGGCAACGGAGATCTCTGCCGTTTCTGCCTCCTCGTCTCTCTCCCCTTTGCTGCAGGTTTTGTACAGGTGGAACAGGCAGAGCAGCACGACCGTAATAGAAACGAATAAA
>NW_010548515.1:0-223 GCF_000687285.1 Phaethon lepturus
TTTTATTCACCACACTAAAAATTCACCACACTAAAAATAATACTTGCTTAAGCTGGCCTGAACGCTTGCCCAGTTAGACCAGTTTTATTCACTGAAAATTTACCACACTGAAAAGTCATCACACTGAAAAGTCACCACACCGAAAAGTCACCACACCCAAACATTCTGTTTACAACCAGAGCATTAAGGGTTAACAATCAGTTCGACTACCACAGTTCCAATG
>NW_010548515.1:310-741 GCF_000687285.1 Phaethon lepturus
GGTCCTCCGCTTCGCCCGTCTCCGGCCACTCTCCTCGCGGAACCGCAGATCAGGACTCCACACTCCGATGCGGACACTTGCAGTCCGACCGCGTCTCACTCAAACACTCACAACATTACTTGTACAATGAAGCACTTTCATAGAATACACTGTACCAGGCACAAAACTTCCAAATGATAGCTATCCCATACCATACTTCCACAATTTCATCAAAGAGCACCCATCGCGTACTTCCCTTAGTCAGGGATTCCCGCGCCACTACTGCATTCGAATCCTAACCACCCAGGGGGAGCACCAATGCTCTTTACCTCGCATAGGATGTCTCCTCACAACTTACAGGTTCCCCTCCCAAATTAACATACCTGGTCCGCTGATGGTCCTTGTCTGTCCCTGCAGTGGTGTGCAGAAACAAACCTCACAACTCAAAAGAG
>NW_010548516.1:0-238 GCF_000687285.1 Phaethon lepturus
GGGCTGAACCCCCTGAGGATACCTGCTCTGGCTACTAAAGACTGAGGCAATGCAGCATTAAGTACCTCAGTCTTTTCATCATCCTTGGTGACAATGTTCCCCACCATATCCAACAAGGGATGGAGACTCTCCTTGGCTCTCTTTTTGTTGTTAATATAATTTTAAAAACATTTTTTGTTATCCTTTACGACCGTGGCCAGACTGAATTATAGCTGGGCTTTTGCCTTTCTAATTTTGT
>NW_010548517.1:0-6148 GCF_000687285.1 Phaethon lepturus
TACGTCTTTTGTATTTCATGGCGTATAAACAATAGGCACTAAATATAAGAATGCAGATCTACATCTCTTCACCCTTGTGCTTGAAGATGGGGGCCTGAAGATAGTACACGTGGGCTATTCTCCCTAAAAGGCCCAACTGCATTATCCACTGGCTCTCTGCACACTCGGCATCGCAGCCGCTGGTGCTCACCTGTTGCAGAAGCAAAGCTCCCATAGAATGCAACTTAAAAATCTTCTTTTAATTCTTCCTTCCTAAATTGACCAGGTTATTCACGGCATGTTCCTACTCCAAATACCTTACATACCCTGTAGTTACTAGTAAACTAAGGTGTAGCTATTGAGATAACAATCCACTTAATGCTCTTGGGACCAAAGAAATGGGGAATTCCTCACTTAATAACTACCTTATTCATGAAACACAAAGTTCCTCCACCACATAAAGGACCAAGAAATCAAACATGGTTAGAAACCTGAACTATTTCACTGTAGCATTCTTCTCAGGTCCCAAAATCCCCCAACAACCCTGAGAAAAAAGACAGAAATTTGAGCTCTGGCAAGAGAACACTATTAAGAGCCACTAAGAAGCATCACAGTTGCTTAAAAATAGGCAACTATGATGTATCCTATACATCACACACTTCATTATACACACTATACATCTCTGTTTAAGCACGACCTACACAAACATCTATTAAACATACCTATCGAACACATCTTCAGCAACAGTCAAGAGAGAAAAACTGGGAGGTACAAAGCAGAGTTCAACACGTGGAAGACCAGTCTGTGCAATTAATATTAACAATTAACAAAGGAACAAAAGCAGACATTGCCTATTCAAAAGAAGGAAGTACAAAGGGACTTTCTTCACTTCTTACAATTTATTACAGGCTTCTGCAAAACAGCAATGAGGATAAGCACATTAACTCGAGCCTCACAAATCACTGTACACACAGAACTAGAGTTCAGTACTTTTTACTTCTTACGTCTGTTGAACCTTGTTCTCTTCTGTATGCACTTCTAATCCTGTAATGTTATCCCCAAGATGTTTTGGTGTGAAAATTGTGAAAAAAGGACCAATATATTTATTTTGTATGCTAAGCATCAATAAAGCTTAAGATATCTGTGTCATACTTCACTGCAAAGCTGCTCAGCTCAGGTGACTGGTGAAATTCAAAATTTTCCAAGTTACTTACAAAATTGTCTTTATATCCAGGAAAAGTTTTATCTTCTTTTTTTCTCTTCTAATGAGTAAACAGGACATCCAAATGCACCAAAACTAGATATTATTAAGAAATGGTAACATTTATACAGTTTCCAACTAAGCATAACAAGCATTTTTACAAACATTTGGGCAATCATGTGGTATGTCCCCTTGATTAAGTACCCTTCCCTCCACACAGAAAATCAGCAAAATTTAACTTCCCATTCTGTTCTTCATAAGAAAGTTTTCCTCAGCCATGCATTGGTTTCCACCAACCTGTTATTTGCTGGTTTGTTTTTGAAAAAGGTACATGCACAGCATTCTAGATGCGTAACTTTCTTATTCCTTTTTCCTCAGCTGGAAAATTTAAGTTTCAATTCCAAGTTCGATGACTTATGTAACTAAATTTTAACTGCCACAGTGCATTTAATTTGCATATTCCAGATTACAAGAAAAATGTATGGTTAGTCCAATTTTAATAAGCTATACATCCTCAGAAAGGAAGATTTTCATCTGTATTAAATATTATTACTCCAAACAGAGCCTGGAGCTTTCATCCACTTTCTGTAGGTCACATCTCATCAAGAAAAACACATTCATTTCTAGAAATGACCTTTGCTCTGGATAAAAAGCTTGAAAGCAGCTATTCTTTATGCTGACAGATTTGTAGGAAAGAAAAAAGTAGAAAAGAGAAATTTATATTCATATAGCAAGTTTATTCATAATTTACTACACTATGAGGAAGACCACAGGTTACTTACTACATTTGCCTTTTACAAAAGCAGATACAATGATTTCCCCAGTGTATTAAACTCTATGAAATCACCCGTGAACTGATATCTTATGAAAGACTTTTAAAATCTTTTTAATTTATCAAACCACTTGTTACAAGAAATTGAAGTTATTCCTGGATGTGAATGAGATTGCATGAACTGGTTTTTCAGTTTTTTGGTTTGGGGTTTTTTTTTTTCAGATTTCTGGATAATCTCCATATTTTCAAGTTAGATGACATGATCAGCAAGCATCTTCTCTAAAGCACCATCTACACATTTGGGTAATGAAACTGCCTTTCAGTTCCCAATTAGTTCTTGGCTTCTTTATCATTTCATATTGTCCCACTAATAAATCTGTAAACAACTGTTTTAACTTGATTTTAACAGAGTAGATTAGATTCACTAATCTAGCCCACTTCTGTTCTAGCTGTGACATTAGAATTGAACATTACTCTGCCTGAAAGCAAATCACCATTTCAATGGATATATTTTCCACATTTTTCAATCTGTTTTCAAACAGAAAACAGAAGAACCCTATTTGCTTTAAATTCCTCTTTTGAATAGCATACGCTGTCACTAAACTGCCAAAATCTGCTAATATTCTCCCAGCCTATAGTGAGGAATCTGTAAGTCAGAAAAGTATATGAATGAATAGGTTTTTTCTTAATATAACTGACTAGTGCAAGTTAATTTATGTGTTTTCTGCCTGGCTCTACTGGTCTGAGACTCTGGCAGTAGTACTCCACGGTCTTTTTATTAATGTGAACAGCAGTGAGCCATCACCATGTTGGGCTGGTCTTCGCTTGTACAGCCTTCCACTACCTCATGGATGAAAGCATGTAATAACACTGACTGCAGCACTGTTCCCTTGAGATATCAAGTTATTGACTTTATGTCCAAGACGAAGTCTGTCTTTATACCATACAATTGGTTTTTAAATTCATTAGACTTTGGACATAAAATCCACGGGTCACTTTTTCCGAGTCTTTCAAGGCAGAACAGGCATTAACCTGTTAATATTCGAATAACCCACTGAATTCCATGTAATCATCTTTTGAAACCTCCTCCTGCATACTTTGGTATTTTTCATAAGACTGATTCCTAATTTGACAACAATTATTCTAACAGAAAACTGTATTTTTAATTAACTTCCTAAAATAAGCTCTAGGTGCAAAACTGAGGTTCAGCTCTGGGATACTGCAAGAAAAAAAAATGTTTTAACCAAAACTTACCAAAACGTTAACCTACAACTGGAAAAAAAAAAATCAGAAATAACTGCATGAATGCTGTTACAATTCTCCAATTGAAGCACTTCGTAGAATATCGTATTTTAACATTTCTGAAAAAAAATGTTCATTACATCATAGCTTGTGGTAGCATAACCTTTCAAATACACTTGTAACACTTATTACGCTCTCCTTAAACTGAAAAGGAAAACTGTAAAATAACCGTAGCATACTCCTTTGCTTACCATCTGCACCAGGCTTTGAGTGTCAAGGATGCAATAGGTTTTTAAGTATAATGCTACAGTAAAGCATTCTTTGCCTTAGTTCCCTTTTGTGGTTACTTTCATCATCATCTTTACAAACTTTTAAACAGAATTGCTTGTGGGACATTCAAAGGACATGGTTACATCTCATCAGTGACACCAGGAGAGGTAGTAGAGCTGAGGTTAAAATAGAGGTAAGGAGAAGAGTAAGAAGGAAAACGTTACACATTAGAAGAACGGAGGTAGGAAAGGTGAGACAGATTCCTTCCTCCTCCTCTTTTTGAAGTCCTAGACTTTTTTATATCTGAATTCTGAGTGGACATAAGGAAGAACTTTGTCACCATGAGGCAGTCCTGCAGTGCAAAAGGTTGCTCAGGAAGGTTGCAGTCTCCCTAACTATAAGTTTTCAAGGCTACCAGCTAGATAAAGCGCTGAATAACCTGGGCTCATCTCACAACTGACCCTGATTCAAGCAGACAGTTGGACTAGAGACTTTCCGAGGTCCCTTCCACCCTGAAGATCCTGTGATTTATTCTGAGTTCTCAAGCTGAGTTTGTGACCACAGTGCTGAACCATGCATGAAAAGAAAGGATAAGCCCCCCCAAACTGTAAGTAAATTCTGAAGAGCCTTTTTACTATGTTTACAGTCTTCCAGCCTGTTGTCATGTTCAGAAGCAACATTAAGGGCAATCTCTTTGATCTTAAAGAGGAGGAAGAAAAATTATTACTCAGTATTCCCACGAAATTCTGTTTCCTTTAAAAGCTATGTAATTGTACATTTTGTACCCAGCTCAGATGAGACTATAGCAAATACTACTTCTATTTAAATGAAGACAGACTTGTCTGAATAAAGCCTGAAGCTCCTCTGTTCTTCAGAACAGAGTCCTCTGCCTGAGCCCTGCTCTCAGAGAGAGAAAAGGGGATTTCTGATGAACCACTAGAATTATCAGCACTCCCACCTCTTGCTCAAGTAAATCTACCTGGGTTGTAGACTCTACTGTTGGTGGCAGTCTTAGTGCCCAAAATTACAAGGATGTAACAACAGTCTAACTACTGAAGGCTGCCTAGGAAATCATAAAGTCATGCCCACAACAAACCCCCCCTCCCCAAAGCAAAATCAAAATATAAATGGTAGTAAGGTATTCCGTGGAGGAAAAAAGTTCAAGATAAAATACAAGCTATTTGGATCTGCACATTCCTGCACACACTGCAACAAAACAATAGAAATACATTACACACATCAAAGAAGGAAGACATAATGAAAAATTATGTAATTACAATGAAAGAATAAATTATGACAACTACATTTGTCACCTGAAACACAGTAGGATAGACTGCAGGGAAAAAGCAAATAACGAGTGTCTCCAGAAAATCTTGAAGTTGCATTTAAAGATAAAGTGGAAGCAAAGTTTCTAGAGAGTGTGGGTATGCTCTGCATTAGTGCAAAACAAGCATAAGCACAGCTTTATTATGGAAAAAATAGCCCCTAAAAACCAGTGAGGTTGGATAAAATCATTGCTGTACTAGAAGTAGAAGACTGAATGACAAACTCCAACAGGCAGCATCCAACAGAGCTAAAACCAGACATCTGGACTCCAGATTTCAGCTTTGCATGACAACCAAATAGAAGCACCTTTCACGTCACTGTATTATAGTTAAAAGTGCCCTCTCTCTCCTGCAAGACCAAAAATTTAAAAAAAAGTAAGAAAAGGAGAGACTGCACCTATCACCTTAAGGGAAGGATTGGAGAAAATGCATGAAAAGAACACCTATCCCTTAAAAACCATCAACAGAACCAAAATATAACTATATACAATAAATGGAAGGCAGAATGTCCTTTACTTCTGCTTTCATGAGATATGTGTAAATATTTGCATACTTTTGGCAATGGGCTGAGTCTGGTTGCCTGATGAAGGCAACAAACCCATTCACTAGGAGACTGACAAAAAAGAGGCCCATTAAGTAATTTTCATTCAAGTTTAACTTCCTTTTCAAAAAACCCACAAACACACACACACACACACAAAACGAAAAATCACCCCAAGCCCCAACAATCTCCCCCCACCATCACACAATCAGCAAGCTGTATCTATGAAAGGTAGGAACAAAAAAAATCCAAGGGTGGTGACAAGATGTTTCCCGTAGAGCTGGACATTGGGGACCTGAACCTTTCTGCTAGCACACAAAGAACCGCACATTTTGAAATCCCTGCTGTCCTGCAGTTCTACAAAGACGGAGCGGTTACACCGCCCCGCAGCCAAGTTGGAGGGGACAAAAAAAAAAACAAGCCTTGCTTTCTCTTCTACCCGAATTACTCCTCCGTGAAAAATTAACATTCTAGGTCTGCATTTTAAGTGAGTAATAGTTAGAAACATAAGCTATCTGTTGGGTCATTAGTTAATTCCTCTACCAATGCAAAATTACATCTTGCAGTACACAACAGTGTTTTGTTCAGTCTAGTTAAAATACCAGTCGATAGCACTTTCCAGGGATGATTGATTGCATATATCTCACTGGAAAGAGCTGTGCTGTTTAGTCAAAATATTCTGTATTTAATTTCTAGGTATCAGTGTCAGGGAAAAGCTCTCCTCGGAGAGTTTTGCTCTTTGCAGCACTCTAGATGTTTCTTCTTGCTTCATGCTGCCAGCCATCTTCCAGCAACCTCCCCAGTCCCTCAGGTGAAAT
>NW_010548518.1:0-23560 GCF_000687285.1 Phaethon lepturus
ACAGTAAGTGTACAAAACTGGAATTTGAGAAGGGCCATTAACTGAACTGAGAATTTTCATGCTAGCTTTATTAACAGGAGGACACAATTTTTTTTTTCAATTATACTGCCTATGCAACAAGTATAAGGTGTGAGCATTAAGGTTTGTTTTTTTCTTTTCCTAACTGTAGGAAGTAGACAAATTTCTGCTAGAAATACAAATTTACCAATAGAGGTAAGTGATTAAATAGCTCCCCTACATTCACGACATCAGCCTTTGTAAGAAAGGAGCAGTGTGCATCACTGCTGTGTAGTGATGCCCCTGCTGGTAACCACTGCAGTGCTGGAAAGGGGCACAGGAAAAGGCACAGGGGCAAGTGACAAAGTGACAAGAAAGCCGCTTTCGTGTTCAGCTGTAACTTGTGCCCTACCATAGCGTACTCTACCAGGAGTACATTTAGAATTGCAGGTCACCCCTAAGAAGTCATTTTCTTCTGCACAGGCCAATATGATCTCCCATGGAAAACTGTGAAGTATCTATGAATACTTTTATAGGTATGCAGAGGAAGCAAAGGGTTCTTTAAAAGTGTTTAATTACATGTTTCAGGTAAGCACAGACAATACTGTAGATTTCCCACCACTGCATAGTTAAGTTCTTTTCTCTAGCCTTGAGCTGTTCATTAAGAGTGTCTTTCAACCCACAGCCTTGTCCAATCACTTTTGCCACAAAGAAGGGCGCTGGCATAGAAGTACTGCAGGAAGTACTTCCATCAAGGCATGATTTTCCGTGGGGGCTTTTTCTCCTTTAAGAAGCTCCTACTAGTAGTTTGAGATATTTTGGGAGAATCCTGGCTTCCAAGAGGATCTGAAAGGTGCACTGAAACCAAGCAGTGTGTTGAAGTCCTAGAAATACTTAAAGCAACATCAGAGAATCTGGCTACAGAACAGGGTTTTGAGTGTCAGCAAGCATAGAGCTGACTAGAGAGAAGGGGGGGAAAAAACAACATAAAAATCCACTCATTTTACTCCCACACTTCAGCTAGAACACGTCACTGGGGGGTTGTTGCAGGGCAACAACTGGATCTGTAGTCCAAGAGGCAAGTTGCTGCTCTCTCCTCTATTGCATGAGTAGTAATAGAATGGCATAAGGAGGTGACACCTGCTTCAGACTCAGTTTATTAGACAAGAAAAACTTGTCAAATAAGTTGCTTGCAAGAGGACTTAAAAATAAAAGTGAAGCTTCATTGATTTAGAAAGGAGAAATTTACACAGTTTCAGTAAGAATAAAGAATTGCTTATGAAAAGAGAACAAAGAATTCTGATTGACAAGGCAGAAAGGAGTTAACTTTCAACATGTTCTCTCTAGGGATAGTGAGAAGCATGTTAGGACCGCTTCACGAAGACGACGCGAACCCTTGTGTTGCTGGAGTTATGTGGCGGACCGATACACAGTTTCTGTCTTAAACATTTTGCAGTTCCAAGGAACCCACGCCTTTCTTGGTACAACGGCTCAAACATGTCTTGGTACAGAGTAAACTCCAAAGAAGAACGAGATACCAGTTCCTGCAGAGCAGAGTTATGGAGCAGGTGCAAGGACCGGTTCCTGCAGAGCAGAGATACAGCAAGAAGAGACACCAAAGCCTGCAGATGTGCCATTGCCTGTTGCATCAGCATGTTGCATATGCATGAAGTTTCTTGGGATCAGATGGAGATTGTGGAACTCTGACTGTACAAAAATGACACCATCAGAAGCGAAAAGGGGTACCCCCCACCACCAAGGAACATCAAGAGGACCAACAGGACACCACTGGATCCACGGGTGGTGATACCTTCTTTGCGCTCTCTCTCTTCCCCCCTCTCCTCTCTTTGTCGAAGTGTAAAAGACATGTTGCACGGGACTTGTTTGTTTAGTTGAATTGTTTAGTTAGTTGCCGTTGAGTCATTTATGTAACTTCATGCCTTGCATTTTGTACTATTAAATTGTTAAATTGGTTGGCTGGTGTCATTTCACCTTAATTCAGTCCAGGGGGATCACGAACTCGGTCGTTGGTCCCAGGGGAAGAACGCCATCCTGAACGACTCCTTTCAGGTTGCAACAAGCTAGGAAAGGATTGCTAAGAGAAGGTAAACACAAGAAACAGCATTCAGTCCTGGCACCTTCCTTGTGGGATCAGAAGTTGTCTGTCCTCAATTTTGGAGGTGGGCTATGGGGACAATTAAAGAGAATGCTGTATTGATTAGTGGCTTGGCAAGCATAGAGCCCTGGTGCTGTTGGGAGTGTGAAAGGGCTGCCAAGGGCAAGTGAACATCAGCAAGAGTTTTCCCTTCTGGTGCTTGCCTTGTGGGATCAGAAGCTGGAGGTTTTCAGTTCTGGAGCCAGGCTCTAGCTAGATTGAGAGAGCATGTTTTCATGTAGCCACTAAGCTGTACTCCCGTTGGGTTGAATCTCAAACTGGTAAGAAAACTTTTACAACGTAGTGATCTACAGCGTATACTGAAACGTACCAAGATGATGGACAAAGAACTTTAACCACCGTTCACCATGATGCGGAAGAGATACATTGTGTTTTAGACCACATGAAGAAAGATGGAGAACATAGATGGTGGGAAACCTTCCTCAGATAGTCACCGACAGCAACCAGCATTCTTAATCTCATGCTACATCCCGTTGTGATCTTATTGTCATTAACATGTTTATGCTTATAACATATTGTACTTTAAGGTTTGGCTCATGATGAAGCAAGTAGCTCAAATGCAATTACTTAAAGTAGGTATGCTCAGGATAGAGGAAAATAATCTCTTTAGACCTAAAAGCTTCCCTACAAAGAATAAAAAAATTTCCAACACCACATACAGCAATGGGAGGGAACCAAAGAGCGATTTTGGAAAATTCTGAAGCCTCCCAAGGATGGGGACTTTAGAATGAAAAGATCAAAGTGAGACTTACTTATTTGAAATATTGATTATTTCTCTAAGTCTCAAAGGGGGGAATCTGTTGAAGGTATGCAAGCTGAGGGTATTGTTTAGTCTCTGTGAGCTGTTAACAAGGTGCAACCTTGAGAGAAGGAACAAGATAATCACGAAAGAATCACAACTACTGAACCTTGAGTGAGCTATCCTAATTAACATATAATTAACATATAATATGCATAATAGAAACCTGCCCCTGGGTGGGGAAAGCCCCCTCTTCACAAAAGCCCCCTCCTCACTGAGCATGCCTAGAAAAAAAGAAAGGCAATGCGACTTTAAGTGGAGACGAGGCTTGTGGGAACCAATGGGGGCAAGGGTAATGCAGCCAACTTTTAAAAAATACTGATAACTATTGCTCATACTGTATAAATATTTTCCGTCTGTTAAGTGAGGCGTGCTAGCTTTGTGGGCCTACCACCTAGCACACAACACTGCACAGATTTAGAATAAAAGAAAGTATCTTGGCACTGTGTGTTTTTCGGCTCTCTGCACACCGGGTGGAAGAACCCATATTTGGGACAACACTATGGCTCAAAGTTAAATGACATTTTTAATTGAATAGCAACTGTTGAAAGTTACTTTTTTAATACTTTCATTTATATGAACGCATTACACGTGAATGGCAGTACACAGACATGAAAAACATGGCAGGAAAAGCACAAATTTTGCCTTGTAACTACTTAATTACAGGTCTGGGTGGCGCACTATTTAAAGGCAAAAAAAAAATTCGGACAACAATCACTGTCACTGAGGCTGGAAGGGACCTCCTGCGACCATCTGGTCCAACCCCCTGCTCAAGCAAGTTTAGCTGGAGCAGGCTGCCCAGGACTGTGTCCAACCATTTTGAGTACCTCCATGGATGGAGACTCCACAACTTCTCTGAGCAATCTGTGCCAGTGTCTGACCACTGTCACAGGAAAAAAAGTGTTTTCTTTATGTTCATAGAAAATTTCCTGTTCTTTTATTCCCGCTCATTGCCTATTGTCCAACAAATGTAGGTGCTCTAAGTGGTGAAAGCGTCTGAGCTTAATTAATTTGAAAAGACTGAAGTTTTAATGCCTGAATTCTCAGTGACTGCCCTTCTTGAAATACAATCCATTGCAGTTCAACTGCTCTATAATACAAAATGTTATGATTTTACCCAGATCCAGTAATAGATGGCCAAATGTTTTATCAGAAATTAAAAATAATAACTTTTTTGTATAATCTGCTGCTACCTGGAATGGTTAGTACTGAACTGAACTATGAATGATGGACAGCCATCCTTTACAATATTCAGGAGCTGACAACTAACTGTGGCTCACGTAGGTTTCCTTTCATGCCTCTACTCTGCAGGTCTCTTTAGGGTGCTAAAGGGACAGTCTGGGACAGTTTTACTATTTTACCTTAAGTCTTAGTAGTTTCATGCAAAACTTCAGCAATTCCATGGGCTGTAAGAGCCAGATCCAACAATAACATCATCTCATGTGCTAAACTGGGCCAAGCATACCCGTGACACCAAAAGCAAGAAAGTAAAGACCAGAACTTTTGCCAGAAGTGGTAAAGCAAGAACAGAGCGTCAGTATTGGGAGGACTGGGAAGGGTGAGGGCCACTGACAGTTTGCCACTTCAGTATGGTAGCCCTGGTTGGCAGCAGTCCATTTTGGAGCTGGCTGCTGGCAAGATTGAAGGTTAGGTGGTAGAGCAAGCGCAGAGCGTCAGTGTTGGTGCGGCAGTGAAGGGGCTCCCAATGAGAGATGAGAGCTGCCTACAACTTTCAATCCTGGCCACTTCTGTGAAGGAGCCCTCACTGAAGGTTCTTCTCTTTTGGACCTGGCTCTGGTGAGATCAATCTAAGTCTGAGCGTAAGCTCATTGTAAAATGCACTGTGGCCTAATTGTGGTCCTCAAGGAATTACTTAATGAGGCAGTTGGAGTATATAGGGAATCAGCTTAACGCTGATGCACTTCTGCATTTTGTTATGGTCTGCCCACACACTCTTACTTACGCTGCTATTTAGTGAATGTTTGCAGTACAAAATTTCTTACTTTCACACATCCACCAAAATCCTAAACATCACAGCAGTAACTTTTAATCCACGGTGGTGTTTCACATTTTGTTTACAGGGTTTTTTTCACATACCATTAGCACTGGAATTGCATCAATAAACTAAATACACATTTTGTACATAAACACACACAATGCACCACAACTTAAAGAAATTGCCCTACACATGCACAAACTGCAAAGAATCAACAAATACCATAAAAACAAACAAGAAAAAAATTCATCATGCAACAAACAAACAACAAAAAGCAAACAAACAACTGTTCTTGTAGCACTGAAGTTTCCATGGCACCGAAGCTGCCAAGACGGTCGCCATGCATACCCAAGGGCAAAATACATAGTCCTAACGTCACTGTTCATTCTTCCTAGACATATACATGCAAGTGTCTGCACAGCGGTGTAAATGCCCTTGATCACCTTGTTAAGGCAAAAGGTTTGAACACGGGGTGCATCCCAAGCCTTGCTTAGCTACAGCCCCGTGGGTACACAGCGGGAACGAGCATTAAGCAGCAAGTGTAAACTTGACTTACAACGACACCTGGGGTTGGTAAATATTGTGCCGGCAACCGCAGCCACGAGACCCAAATTAAGTGCAAGACGGCGTGAAGAGTAGTAACACGTTGTCATCGCAACTAAGATCAAAATGTAACTGAGCTGTCATAAGTCTAAGGTGCACCTAAAGCCACTCTCAAGACGATCTTAGCATCCACGACTATTTAAACCCCACGAAAGCTAAGACACAATCTGGGATTACAATACCCCACTATGCCTAGCCCTAAATCGTGATACTTTACCAAAGTATCAGCCTGAGAATGAGCACAAACTCTTAAAACTCTAGGGACTTGGTGCTGCCCCAAAACTGCACAGAGCAGCCCGTTCTAGAATCGCTAACCCACAATCCATCCAACTGTGCTTCACCAAGACAGTCTACATATTGCCAATCACCAGCTCACCTCCCCTTAGATCATAACAGTGAAAATAATAGCCTCAACCCCACTAACAAGATGGATCAAAGTACAGCTTATGAGATGGAAGAAATGGGCTACATTTTCTAAAACAGAAAAGCTACCTGAAGAGCTGTGAAATCATCCCTAGAAGGCAGATCAGCAGTAAAGCTAAAGCAGGACAATAGAGCCCTTGGGCATGCACATACTGCCCATCACTCCCCTCACAAGCTATAAGCCCCTATAGTTTATGTGCCCATCACCTCAAGATGAAATTGTAACAATGTAAGTGTACTGGAAGGTGCACTTAACACACCAAGTTATAGCTATAACCTGAAAGCCTTCAACTTACACCTGAAAGATACCTGCTACCCACCAGATCCTCTTGAAGCCTGACTCTAGCCTGGCCAAACTACAACTAGAAATGATCACCAAACTAAAATATTCTTTCCACTTAGTGTAGACAATAGAAAAGACCCTTACCACAAGGGTGACAGCTGATCCAAATTGGCCAAAGGGATATTCCATACCATACGATGTCATGCTCAGTATGTAAACCAGGGGAGTTAGCCAGGGAGGGGCCACGGCTTGGGAACTAACTGGGCATCAGTCAGCAGGTGGTGAGCTATGCATGCCTTGTTTTGTATATTCTCTTATCATTATTATCATTACTATTTTTTTTTTCCTCTGTCCTATTAAACTCTTGATTTCAACCCACAAGTTCTACCCTTTCTTTTTCTCATTCTCTCCTCCATTCCACTGCAGGGGGAGGGTGAGCGAGCAGCTGTGTGGTTGTTTTGGCTGCCTGCCACGTTAAACCTTCTCCTAGAAAAAAACATTACAATTTCAAGCAACCACTGAATCATAGCCTGAACAGGACTAGAAATTAACACCATTGCTGTCATTCCCCTCATCTCCAAATTCCACAACCCATGAGCCATTGAAACCACAATCAAATACTACCTAGTACAAGCAGCCACCTCAACATTAGTCCTCTCTTCAAGCATAACCAATGCTTGAGCTACAGGCCAATAAGACACTACCCAACTAAGCCACCTAACATCCTGCCTCCTAATGACAATAGCAATTGCAATCAAACCAGTACTAGGCCCATTTCATTTCTGATTCCCAGAAGTACTTCAAGGCTCTTCCCTAACCACTGCTCTACTACAATCAACAATAATTAAATTCCACCCCCAAGCACCATTCTCTTCCTAAGTCACTCAACCCAACACTGTTTACCACCATAGCCATTGCCTCAGCAGCCCTAGGAAGCTGAATAGGACTAAACCAAACACAAATTCAAAAAATCTTAGCCTTCTTATCCATCTCCCACTTAGTCTGAATAGCCATAATTATTATCTACAGCCCCAAACAACTCCTACTAACTTTCTATTTATACGTCCTAAAAACTGCCACAATACTCCTCGCACTCAACACAACCAAAGTTCTAAAACTATAAATGATAATAACCTCACAAGTAAAAAAAACCCATCCTAAATAAAACCACTTAGTCTTCCTAGCAGGACTTCCTCTACTAACAGTTTCCTGTCTAAATAACTTATCATCGAAGAACTTACTAAACAAGAAACTACCACAACAGCCACAAATCATTGGCATACTCTCACTACTAGGATTGTTTGTCTACCTTCACCTCACATACTGCTCAACAATCACATTTCCACCATACTCTGAAAAAAACCCCCAACTCCTAACCATAAATCTAAGCCTACCACTAACCAAAATCCTAACCAACAAAGACCCTGAACCTAACCCTTGCCTTAAAGACCATAACCCCTAAACATTAACGCTAATGCTAAACTTAACCCTAAAAATTGAAACTCCAACCCTATCCCTAAGCCTAACCATAATCGTAACATTAACCCTAATGAATAGTAATCCATATCCCTGAAACTAATATTTAAACCTAACTCTAACACCTAAACCCTAAGTCTAACTGAAACTGTAAACCTAACCTTAGCCCTAACCCCTCATCTTAAACCTAATCCTAATCTTGACCCTAACCCCTAACTCTATGGCCCCCTAACCTCCCTAACCCTAACTGTCACACTAACTCTAAATTTAACCAAGATGACTGTAAGCCTAATCTTAAACCTACCACCTAAGCCTAACCCTGTTAACAGTAACCCTAGCCCTAACCCTAAACTCAAACCTAGCCCTAAATTTAACCCTAATGATTGTAACTCTAATCCTAAACTCAAACCTAACCCTAACCCTTATGACTGTAATCCTAATGATTGTAGTCCTAACCTTAAACCTAGGTTGTAAGGGTCTGTTTTGAACCTAGCTCTATGGTTAGTGTCCACGTGAGGGTGAGGGATAACAAAAATCCTAAGCCTGAAACCCTAACCCTGACTATAACCCTATCTCTAACACTATTTGCTGACCCTAACGCTAATGACCCTTAAACTAAACCATACATGAAAGGACTACAAAAAGGACAGTGAAGGCCCACAAAAGCTATAGGTCCTGACCACTTTCAGTGTGAGGCCTAGCTGACAGATGTCCCTTTTGGACCTTGGCTCTAGCTAGGGTTAGTATCTGGGTGAGGATGATAGATAACCCTAACCCTAACTTGGTCCTTATCCCAAACTGTAACACTAACCCTTACCACTTAACCTCACTTTAAGCCCCAACCCTAACGCTAACCCTAATGGTTGTAACTCAAACCCTAAACACTAACCCAAACCCTAACACATTAGTGTTAGTGACCTAACCACAACACTAACCCTAAACCTTAACCTAACACTAATTGCAACATAACCTTACATTAATCCTAACTTTAACGGTAACCCTAATGATCCTAGTCCTAACCCTATTCCCTAACCCGAACCATAAACTTATTCCTAACCTCTTAACCCTAAATTCCTTGACAAGGGAGGTGACATTTTTGATACCCTAAGTGCCCCGCTGGTATACTAGTGCTGGACACAGTGTTTTGTGAGAGGGTCCCTGAGCCCCACTGCTATAAAATGGGCCAGGGGCTCGGCACATGGCTATGTGCCTCGCCAGTATCCTTGGGACCACGATCCCTGAGGCTCAAAGTATACCAGGGCTAAGGAGCACAGTCTGCTGGTCAGGGATCTCCCAGTCCCACCAGCATGGGACTGGACATGATGCTGGGTGCTTTGGTGCCTGGGATTATGTAACACAGTCCTCTGTGCAGGGATCCCTCAAGGACTATTTTGGTAACCTCTTAGGAGTGGCTTGTTAAAATCTTGCTAGTCCTTCCTTTGCTAGTATAACACACGGTTGATTATGTCTTTTGATCCTGGGTTCCTGATCTGCAGGGCAATACCAACTAATATGTGAGCAACTCGCTCTCAGTTTGACAATGCCAGTAGATCTTAACTTCAATTTCCTGTCTACTCCGTGCTAGAAATTCCCCATGGGGTAGACATTCACTCTTAATGGTAAGGCACTAATGAGCTTCTTGTGGTGAATGCCCCTATAACATTCACTCCAGTTGTTACTAATTTTGTTCTTTTTAAAGTTAGCAGTTCCATGGCCCTGATATGGTAACCTAGTCCAATGCAAAAATTCTTCCTTCCTCCAGTCACTAGGTCTTAAAGACGACATTTGGAGTGGTAATCTTCCATTCCAACACAAGGGTCTCATCACAAACTGCTTCCGAAATCACCATGACTGCTTTTGGGTCCCCAATTGATGGAACTTTCTCTTCTCTTCCTCCTGGAACAATTCACAACTTTCTAAATTAATTCTCAATACCTTCTTGATGAACTCCCTATTTTATAGTGTCATCAGAGGAGTTGGCAATTTGGTGTAGCCAATATGCAGTTCCCTATCTTTCCCAAGGACTGAGGCAAGGCTGACTGGCTTCTGGTTTCCTGGATTGTCCTTGACAATGGATATACTGTCTGCTTTCTTCCAGTCACTGGGAGCACACCCTGATTGCCATGACCTTTTTAGAATGATGAAGAGTGGCCTCATGGCATCTGACAGCTCTTTCAGTACTCTTGGATGCATCCCATCTGGTACCATTGATTTACATATGTCTAATGGACTTGAGTGATCCCTAATTCTATCTTCCACTATTGTGTGTAATGCTTCACTCCTACAGCCTCTGCTAGGAGGCTTGGGGACCTGTGAGGCCTGAGGGAAAATCTTACCAGTGAAAAGTGAGCTTTGACTTTCATAACTCCCTTTCCTACATGTGTGGGCAATGTCTTTGTAAACCTCACAAGCAGTCTGCCCTTGCTCCTACCTTCTGTGTGTTAGGTAAAGACAAATCTGATTATAGGAACAGACATGAAGCTGCTGCAGCTCCATGCCTCTGAGTCCAACCAGTAGTGAGGCTAAGCATGTATTCTGTGTAAGCACACAGGCAAGTACAAAAAAGTATAAATAACAGATGGCCAACCATGCAGATCAGACAGACAGAAACGCTCCACTCACACAAAAACAAGCAGCACCAATGGCCTCATCCTCTTCCTATCATTGGCTGATCAGGATGAAGAACTGTTAGTAGGAAATACATACGCACTTATGTATGCCACCAGGCCCCCAGTAGGTGGGTATAGATCTGCAGTGGATCCCTGGATGTCAGCCTCCCCAGCTTCCAGCACGTGGACAGTAGAGCCCTCAAGGCTGTAGACCCGTAGCAGGCAAAGAAGGGGAGAGAGAAGAAAGAAAAGGGGGAAACTCTGGAAGGAGGGAAGGAAGTAAACTGAGGACAGAGGGAAATAAGGAAGGGAGAAAGGGGGAAGGAAAGAAGGAAGGCAAGAAGGAAGGCAGGAAGGTGAGAGGAAGGGGAAGACAAGGGCAAGGCGAAGGGAAGATGGGTGGAATCAAAGGAAGGAAGGAAGGAAGGTAAAAGAAAGATGGCAGGCAGGAGAGAGGGAATTGAGGCAGGCAGGAAGAGAGGCAGGAAAGCAAGAAGTTCAGGCAGGTAGAGAGGAAGGCAAGAAGAATCAAGGAAGGAAGGAAGGAGGTATTGAGGAAAGTAGTGAGAGAAGGACTACAGTAATTAAGGAAAGAAGTCTGGAAGGCAGGGAAGTGGGCAAGGAGGAATAGAGGAAAGCAGAAAGTCAAGAAGGCAGGAGGGCAGGAAAAAGGGAATTAAAGTAAGGACAGAGGGCAATAAAGAAAGAAGAAAGTAGGAAGGAAATTAGACAGAAAAGTAGAAAGAAATGAAGGAAAGAAGGAATAAAGGAAGAATAAAAGGAAAAAAGGAAGGAAGAAGGAAGTGCAGTGAGAATGGAGGGGAATAAGGAAGGGAAGAAGGGGAAAGAAAGGAGGATGTAAGGAGGTGGGAAGGGAGGAGGGAAGGAAGGAATGTAAAAGAAGGAAGGAAGGTGGGCAGGTAGCACATCTTTGTACATGTTGTACAAATATTGTACACATTGTACATATCTTTGCAAGTAATGTGCAAATTCATTTGACTGTAAATAAATTACATTTACGGGTTGTCATCTATGGAAATGGATGCCTAATGGAAGTAATGGAGGTAGAAGGGGTAGTAGGTAAAGAATAAAAGGGAACTTGGTAATCATGCTGCATAACCTTATCTGCCAACAAAATCAACTGGCTTTACCTAGATGTACAGGCCACCTTTCTCAGCCTGGAAAAGGCATGTGTAACTTATGTGTGATCAATAAATAGCCAAATGCCTCATCGTCCATCATCCTCATCATCCAATTAATGATGTGCGTGAATGTATGAATGAGATTCCCATTGTCTCTATTTACTATGCAGAGAAACCACAGCCAAGAGAACAGGCTTGGCAGAATTAGCAGGGAAAGACCACTCTGATGAGCATGACTCTAGTCTGGTACTGTGAAGAGACATCAGAAACATAGAATAAATGGGAGGCCCCATGGTTGTGGCCTGGTGACGTTGCCAGTGAAATAATACTGATCATTTTTTCCACTTACCCAGTGAGCTGTGGGTGGAAGGTGAGCCCCAAAGGGCTTTCATGTCTGATGCCAAGTGCCTGGCACAACCTGCTCCACTGACAATGTCAGGTGGGGATTTTGACTGGGGCAGTAGACCAGGCAAACCATAACACAGGTATCCTAAGGCAACCTCAGGGAGAGCAGAAACAACCCATGGAGCAGAAGATCAAGGTTTGATCTTGATTTTCAGTACAAATGTCGTCCATGAAAGCAGGGCCTCATGATCCTTCTGACTTTCAGGTTTTCAGCAGGCAGACAGACAATGGATGAGGAACCCCAGACATGAGTCTCCACATAAGGAACTCGGGCATCTAGGATGTTATGCTCTGTCCCCCAACAACCTGGGGAATTCAGGCTGTTCCCACAAGGACTGGTCACACTAGGAAAGATGAGGCTGTCTGGGCATCCCCACCACATCTCTCCCACTACTGGCCCTGAGGAGAGGGCCGAGAGAAGTGTCTCTCTGGTTGTGGGGCAGGGAACCCCTTTGCCACATGGGGGAGCAGGGATGGGACTTCCACCATGAGACACTCTGGGGTTCAACCCGGAGGCTGAACCCTATGCAGGACTAGGAGCAAGGGGGTGAGGGAGTGGGAAAAATCAGACCTCTCTCCCTGGTCTGCCCCTGGTAGTTGTCCCCTTGTCAGCATCCCCTGACAACCCTCATCCCCCACATCCCTCTCAGATGATATGCAAGGCCTGTATGAGACGAGCCCTGTGTCTCCAAAACAATCCCACAAACCTCCAGATCATCCCTCAAGCCCTGATAGCAGTCCCACGTCTGCCTTCCGCTGGGCACCAGATGGGCCACCATCATCAACATGCAGGTCTTGCACCTGCTCCCAGAACCACCACCCCCAACACTCTGTGTTCTGGTCCCCTGCCCTCTTTCCCATCTCTCCCCATACTTCTTACTATTCCCTGAAATGCCCAGGAAGGAAAATCCACTTTGCAGGGCAGACTGCATGGCCTGGGTGAGGATCCCAAACCAAGATTTCACAAGTAACTCCTGGGATGAGGACATCCAGGTCACATTCTCCTCACTCCAGAATGTCCTGTTCTCCCTTCATATCCATGTTCCTCATAGACAACAACGAGACTTGTGCTAGAAGAAAACTCTTTCTTTTTTAAACAGAACTTTTCAACCCTTGTTCCTCGGGGTTTTCTTTTTTGCAGATAAAGTTTTATCTGAACAACCTCTGCTTCTCTCTCTCATATATGTGTGTGCGTGCATACATTTATACACTTAAAAACAGTCCTGCAAATTTGTGTCACTCATAGCAGTCCATCCTGCTTCATAGCAAAGACAACTCCACAAAGAGCAAAAAAGCTGCCCTCTGAAGTAGAGGAATGCACTGAACCACATCCATCTGTAGCTCTGGAGGGAATCCCACCAGCTCCAGATAGAAGGCTTTGACTTGAGTGTAAACACACCGCTTTACAGACACTGGCTGGATTAGACAGTGCCATGCTAAGACACATGCCACGCTCACCTGTGCCCAGTCCCTGGAGAGAGCACACCAAGGACAACTGAACAATCCTTTAACAGGTGGCAAGCAGTCCTCACTTTGAAGTTGGACTGTGATTTTCTAACTCAATTAAATACCTATGGGCAGAAATGGAGACAAGGGAGAAAGGCAAGGAGATGTCTTTTTGAGAGAGGTGGCCACAATACAGCCCATCTGTCCAAAGCAATGTTCCTGCATATTAAAGGGGTGTCACTGAGCAAGTAGCCTCCAGAGGAAATTTCTCTTCATTCCGTCTGAGAGTTCCTCACTGTCTTTGAGGAAAGACACTAATACAAACTGGTCAAGACAGAGAAGAGGCAGAGGTGCAGGCTGGGTGACAGCCCACTTCTAGTCATAGGCATCATCATCATCAAAGTAGGAGTCACAATCAAGGTTATCTGACTCATCATCAAAAAGAAAGTTGTCTTCATCAAGGTCTTCATCATCATCATAGTCTTCTTGCCACTGCGGTTCATATTCCTCATCTTCAACCTCTTTGCTACCTTCATCTGTGTTTGGGGAGTCGCACAGGATGGTACGTTTTGGCCTGTTGAGGAGGAGAGGAGCATCAGAGCAGAGCCCCAGCTATGAGCAGCAACCACAACCGAGCCCCACACCACCCTTGCCCTCCATACTACCATCACCTCTGCATCCACATTCCAAAGCCATGCCTCAGGGACATGGCAGCCATGCAGGTGCACCTAGGAAAAGGTGATTAAATGGCCTTATCCATGCATGCAGCACAGAGCTGTGTCAGAGAGCCACCTGTCTGACTGGGCCAAACAGCTCTGGTGTCCCAGCCTCATTCCAAGGAGACCAGAAACCCTGCTGTGAAACAGAGTGTCTCTCGACTCAGTTGTCATTCTTCCTTGCAACACTCAGTATCCTGTTTAGCTCCTGGAAACACAGCAGCTGTCAGAGCAGATTGGTCACACTAGGATAGCAGATGCCAGTTATGTTTCTTGGTTTAAGCAAAGTGTCATATAGGAATGGACTTTGTTTTGAACTCATCACCTTCCAATTATACTTAACACTTAACAAACCACCCATTTCACCTCTCACACTATTTTACAGCTGTGTCACCTCTTCTCCATTCCTGTCTTAAAATATATGTCAGGCCCTTCCATCTCCCCCCATGTATGTTCTTATTCTTGCTTCTCTCCTCTAGAGACCTCCTACATCTCTGACACATCTCTGAAGAAAGAGTGTGACCCTCTGCAGAAACCCAAGAGAGTCCAGGAAGAGCAACTTCCATAACTGGGTCTGCCAGTGATGGAGCTTTCTTGACCATAGCTGCATACCAAGTGGAGGTTTTGCTGGTCTCCCTACACCACTATGTCACCTACATTGTTATCTCAAACTACAACACAGGATGCAAGTAATCAGTATCTGTTATTAACTCTTTTCTATGTCAGTGAGCACAGGAGAAAACTCTGGTCACCTGCTTTTTGTCTGCACTCACCCACCTTTCCTTGTTACCCCGCTAAGAAAACTCACCCTATACAGGCAGGGGCTGAAGTAGGCACATTTGAGAGTTTCCCCTTTCTCTGACCAGGATCTGCCAAAGTCTGGAGACCAACACGGAAATCCTGCTAGCATGGAAGAACAGACAGAAAAGAGAGACAATATGCGATCTGGGGTATATTTTGTGCTGCAAACTCCTTCCCTACATACACACAGCACTGACAGTCTGTCCCCTCAGCTGATCAAGCCCCTTTCTACGTTTGCCCAAGATCAAACTAGACCAGAGCAATACAACCCACTAACAGGCATGTGGACTTCACCTGTGTGGAGTGCCAGAGAATTGCAAAGAGACGCTCCTTGATCTGGTGTACCATCTCCAAACCAGTGCTGAAATGCTCTGCTTTCAGGAGCTGAAGAGAAGAGGCCAGGTCCTGGTACTGCAGCAGGGTTTCCTCTGCAATTCAAGGCCAACAAAGTCATGCTGCTTCCCACACTCTTAAGCAGAGATCGAGTCCCTTGTCTCTGATTATGACACTAGTCACAGCTACTTAGGTCTCCCGTGCACATACATTTCTCTCTCAGAAGGGAACATGCTGCTCCTTACTGCATCAATCTCCACTGGCAGCCAAACTGCTTCAGTGGACTTCCCAGAAATGACATCAAGAACGCCAAAATAGGCTGGGAGAAGTGAGAGAGACCAGCTGGGCACTGGTGTGTATGCTATTGCCCCACTACAGAGCTCTGAACTAGTCAGCTGGGAATGCTAGTCTCAACTTTGGAGAGGCTGCAGGACTTACCCAAAAGGATCTGCAGAGCATTAGTGTGCAGTTCTAGGTTCTCAGTCTGCTGTTCCACAATATCCATGCTCTCAGTGTCCTGGTTATAGTAGCTGTACACACAGGAGTAGGCCAGCACCTGGAGCAGCACAGATCATACCGTAAGCATCCTCCTTCAGCTTCAGAGTATGCAAGAAGAGAGTAGTATCAAACCCTTCCAGTAGTACCAAACCCTTCCAGATTTCATTATGTCGCAGTGGCTTGAGAGAAGCCTGGCAGTGCTTCTAGTCTGTGGCGATAGCCCAGTGAACCATTATGTCAAGTGACAGCAGTGCCAGGCTACCTAGAGCTACTCATAGGATTGGAAATGAATGTGTATTATTTTGTACTGAAATAACTGATTGTACCCACGTGCAAGCCATCACAAGAACACAGAATGTGAATACATAAACAAGTTTGACTGACCAGCAGGCTAAGAGTCAAAACAACCAGCACACAGTTGCTGGGCAGCCCAGGCTGAAATCAAGTGGCAATGAACTGAGGGAACTGAGCCCAAAGGGAAGCAGGCATAGTGCTATACAACACCAAGAGCCCATGACAAAGACATTTCAACAAGTGACAAACTCCTATTATGAATTAATGACCCCTAAAGCCACCCAGGCACTCAGCAGGAAACAAGATCACCATTTCCATTTAAAGAAATGGGCCAGAAAATCCAGCAGCAGCAAGCAACAGTGGTATGTATCCTGACAAACACCGGGGCTACCATACTGAAGAGACAAAATGGGGTCAGACAGCCTTGTTCCACATGGCTCTCAAAATCAAGTCTGCCTGCACAAACAAGGTATATGTTTGCAAAGGCAATACTGCAAACACAATTCCCACCTCCTTCCTATGTTTCAGGGAATAGAAGACAGCCTAGGCTGTCACAGGCTTACTGCACACATCCTGTGGCTGCACTGCAAATCCTTCATAATGTGCCTATCAGGGCATGCAGTAGGTAACTCAGTGCTCCCAAAACACCTACGGCTCATGAAAGGAAGTTAAGAAAGGAAAATCATAACATGAACATCAAAAGGGACTTCCTAACTGTAACACAGCATCAGGAGAGCTTTCAAAAGTTAAGTGCCATCACTGGGGCATTTCAAAATGGAATGGACCAAACCCAGTATATGAAAATTGTAAATATAGATCCTTGTGCTGATTCCATGGTGGCAACCTGAGCTAAGCTCCAAATCCTATGACCTGACTGTGAGGAACACCGCAGACAGAGCCCAACTCAGAGTTACAGCAGGGAAAGGCAGATATGAGCTCTTCCCTTGTCCTGATGCTATTCCTCCCCTCAAGCTTTTTGTCTCCCCCCTTGTTTGGAGTAGAGCAAGGTTGGTGTCTCCTCACTTTAACGCAGGCATAAAATGCACCAATAGAACTAGGCCTAAACCTCAGCAAGCCTGTTATCCAGCCTTACCTTCCGTGCCTGTTCCAGCACTTTGCAGGCATCAAGAACAAAGGTCAAAGTCCTAATTTTTGGCATCTCACTGATGGAAGAAACCCTGTTCCTCAGACTCATGGCAAATTCCTGCAATAACCACAGCATAAAAAAAAAAGTCAATGTCAAGCTCCACAAGGTCAAAAAAAAGCACCTTCTACACAGATAATTGCTAAGCATTCTGAAGTGCCACCCCAGAAGATGCAGGCAGGAGAGCATTTACCGCATCCAACTATGACATCTCTACTGTGCCATGACTTCAACCTTTTACAGTATTTCAGCTCTAGACAGAGTTCAGCCTTCAGTCCAGTTGCCATTGCTTCCAAGTACTGCATCAGTTTGAGCACATGAACACCACAAGTTAGGTGTTCAGCTTCCACAACAGACTTGGTAAAATAAAGCAGGCCAAGAACTACCCCTTACATCACAGCAAGGGTGAAATGACACGGCAATCCCCACCTGGATCCAAAGCCTGCAGACACTGTCCTGATCACCAGGGCTAAGGCAACAGAGTATGCATCTGCAAAGGAAGGAGGAGGCCTTACCCTTGCATGATGATGAAAGGTGCATCTCTCATTGTAATCCTGAAAACGCTTCTCCTGCCAAGCTGCTTTACTCACCTGAAAGGAAAGGTAGAAGTGACCTGTAGCAATTTCCCCTCAAGTACCAGCGTTGCCTGGAAACGGCTACCACATACAGACTTTGACAATACTATCAATATTACTGGCAAGTGCACAAAGTCCAGAGTAAAGGGCACAAGCAGAGATCCTCACTCTCTCTCTGAGGGGCCCTGTGCATCTAACACCAGCATGAACCACTGGGATATAGCAAACCACTCACCATAGCAGAGCAGTTGTAATAATCCTTATGAGTCGGCCTCCAGGGCTTGAGGCAACGCCAACAGAAGCCGTGATTGCACTTTGCACACGTCATACTGCATGGCAGGAGAAGAACAATGGGAATCGCTCAGTCCTAACAGCCACCTGCAGACAGTTCCTCGCAGTGTTCCCCTACATCACAGGGGCTGGAGCATGCAACCCAGTCACTACCATTCACTCAGTACTATGCGTTTCCCTGCATGTATTTTTTTAAAGCCTTTGCTGGAAGCAGATGATGCTTATAATGAGTCATTGTGTCTCCAAAAATGATCTGGGTAAACTGGCAGCATGATCTCACAGTACCAACTTACCAAGTACTTGAAGGGAACACTAAGCAAGTACTAAGCATTCCAGTTTGAAGCAAGATCCACATGAGCACCTCACCTCTTCCCTCAGTAATGCAACGCTCCACAGTGCAGAAAGGCACTACACAGCCCTAGGGCCACACACAACATGTGGGGACAAATCACAGCTGAGCATTAAGGACTGTGCCAGTTCAAGAAAGAAACAAATGGCAACTCCTAAGCCCTGGCTTCAAAGTTGGAGGTCCTTATGTAAAAAGCTGCCAGAGACCCAAGCCAATTCAAAAGACACAGTTAAAACAAAATTGCTTACAGTTACAGGTATAGGTGATCATGACACAAAAAATGGTGCTGAGCTATCCACTACCCTAACCTATATCTCTGTATGTCTATAGCGCCTCCTGAGAGCAGACAAGTATGCGCTATAAAAAGGTACTGCAAAATGAGTTTTGGTTCTACTACAGAGCTATCAATGGATTAAACTCTAAATGCTGGGGAACATTTTGCTTTTCCTATGTATTAAAAGCAATCACTCATTCTTCTAAAACTGTAGAACAGACCTGTTATAACTCTTACTCCACAGCCAAAAAAAAAAAGCAGAATGGACCTAACTATGTTTTTGCCCTCTCCTGTCTCCAGTAGCAAACAAAAATGGATACTCACTGCAGGCACCCCTCATTTTTCTCTATCTGAGCCTGGCAGTTTGGGCAGTGCTTTGAAATTAGCTTAGCCAGATGTTTGCTTTGGGCTTCACTCGTCATTCCCTCATAGTACCCATCATCATCTACCCACTGAGACATGTGGCTGCAGCTCGCAGGATAATGGGCCTGAAAGAGAAAGACAGTCAACTACACAAAAACAGAATGGTCTGTGCCAAACCCAAGACAGTATTGCCCCTGATTCAGCTCAGCCTCACCTCTGGGAAGTTGCAGTTGAAGCAGGATATCCAGGAGCACTTGGAACAGGCTGCCCCATAGCCAAGTCCATCCTTAAGGAGGATCTGATCACAGCCCTGAGGGTTGGTGCACCATGTCAGGTTGGAGCAACACTCAACATAACCTCTGAGGAGGGCTTTTTCATACTGTAATAAGAAGCCAGAAAGGAGATTTAAGGCAGAGAAGCTGCATGGTTAGGCCTTACAACTGGGTCTGGTGCCTCTGGGCTCTACTGAACAACTGCTCACAACAAAAAAGCCCTAAGTTAGTTTATTCTTTCATTCCCTTTGTGTAAATTCCCTACCCCCCATGTCATACCTGGAGGCTGTTTCATATAATCACAGAATAACTGAGGTTTTAAGGTACTTCTAGAGATAAAAACTAATGCAACCCCTCCAGCTCAAAGCAGGGCTGCTCAGGATCATGACCAGTTGGGTTTTGAACATACCCAAGGATAGAGACTACAAGCCTCTCTGCCCAACCTGTTCCAATAGCCCATTAGGCTTCCTGTTTAAAAAAAAAAAAAGTTTTCTTATGTTTAAATGGAAATCCTTGTCTTTAAATTAGTGCTCACTGCTTCTTATCGTCTCACTGAGTATCACCAAGATGACTCTGGCTCCTTAATCCCATTTGTATATTTACACATGTTGACAAGAAAGCTATCAGGTGCTCTTTTAACTTTTTCTGATTTTAAGTTCCTCAGCAGACTTTTGCTTAGTTACATGATGTGCAAAAGGGAAGGAGACTCACTTTACCCACAGCCTTTAGACGTTACTGCAGAGGACAAGGCAAACTGGTTATCAATAAAGGGACTGTTCAGGTAGAGACCCAGGGATACAACCATATTGCACACAGTAGCTTAATTTTCTATGCTCAGTTACTACAGTGTGAGGACTGTGCAAACATACACAAAGCTAGAGGAAGTTCAGAAGAAATCCTGTAGTCTTCACAGCCCTCCTGCAGAGATTTTTGCATACCAGGAGAGCTGCTCTAAAGCCACAAGGCACAGAAAGGACAACACAGGTCACAACAAGAACTAGAGAGAAAAGGTGCAAGCCCTGAGCACTGAAGGGGTCCGACAGGGATCTCATTCATTTCTCTCTGTTTTTTTATTCTCTCTCGTTCATTGTCTCTCTCAAGCAATCTAAACCAGAGAGTGTGTGCTGATTGGCTGCAAGGATGTCAGCCTGTGTCATGGCAAAATGCCTGGTGGAGGCAAAGTCTCAACAAAGCCACTTCACACTTCTCAGAGAGTCAACATCTGTGTCTGTTGTCTTCCTGTTGATATGCGATGTGATCATTTCTGCCCAGACAACAGTACCCAGAGAGATAAATGGGCACTTGAGTCAGACAGCAAGTACCAAATCACAGCCTTCAGAGAGGCTGAATTTCACATCATCTGATGTTTGGAGCCCTATACCGTTTTCTTGGTGAGCAGGAGACAGAGATGCAACTGCTGAACGTGGATCTAGAATTCCTACTGGAACCATAAGAGAAAGATCTGCTCTCAGGAAACCTAAAAGAAGAGGGAACAAGCATTGAATGAAGGTCTGGGAAGAAACCTAGCCAGGTACAATCAAGAAGTTGCCAAGTACTGCATGACACTGACCAACAGATCTTAGAGGAACCTTTGCACACACTGGAGTTAATCCAGGTATGGAGCCTATGGCATCATTCCCAGCAAACAATCCCTGGGACCAGAATGGAAGACCACCTCTGAAAAATAGACTTTCAAGAAACTTGAGTGAAACAAGGTTGAGAGAAAACCTCTTTTAGAAACATGACAGGGTTTAGGTTTTGTAGAAATACAAGCATGAAAAGTTTAAACTCAAATATTCTTGTATAGCAAGAGTGCAGCCAGCAGGCAAGGGAAGGGATTTCTCACAGCACTGGTGACAGTTGCATACTGGGAACAGTTTGGGCTCCCGAGTATAAAAAAAAAAGACATTAACAGACTAGAGAAAATGTCATCCATAGGCCACCAAGACAGTCAGGAGCTGGAACACAGAATGTGTGACAGGGAGGTTGAGAAAGCTGGGTTTTTTCAGCGTGGGAAGAAAACAGCAGAGGGGTATCTTACCACAGTTATCCACAGATTATTGCAACCTAAATTATTCTATGACTGTATGTGTAACTCTGCACAAGGCATTAATGCTCCAGCCACACCACTTACCGAGCAAAAAGGGAAACAGATAACATTTCAGTGAGAGCATCAGAGCAACTTGTTAAAACTGGCTGCAATTTATGTTGACCTGCAATAATTTATAAAATAGCCACAGCAACAGGACATTAAATCCTGCTCTCAGGCAGGTGTGACTATAGGATTTGCAAAGCCAGTAAGAACTAACTGCTCAGATACATGCACCAATTCTTCATACATCGAAGGAAATGCAACCAAAATGGGCAAGGCTACAGAAAAGCCAGTTTGCAAGCTTCAAGAAAAATTATAAGATAGAGCAGTCTTTATGACTACTGTTAATTTCTCCTTATGACTATTCACACAGGATCATAATGACAGTAACGAGCTGGAAGAGGTGAAGAATATTTTTGGAGAAGCAGTTGCTGGTGGAGACCTATCAAACAACAAAACAATGGAAAACAGATGAGATGCCTGTTCTGGCCAGCAGTTAACAAAAAGAGTTTGTCATGTGAAGCCACAGCTCTGCCATTAGGTGGGGAGGGCATTCAGCTCTAAGTAATAACTAAAAGCTGAAAGAATAGGGAGAAAAAGTAGCTTCTGCCTCAGAAGCAGCAGCTCCTACTGCCCCCTGCTGACTGAAGACTAAGGTGGGCAGAGATCAGGAAGCCTGGTTTGGACATGTCTGTAGACTCACACAGACTTAGAGTGAAGATTAAGTCTGATGCAGTAACTTCGGTCATCTTCACAAAAACCTGAGATGCTCAAAGC
This sequence comes from Phaethon lepturus, assembly GCF_000687285.1. Taxonomy (NCBI): domain Eukaryota; kingdom Metazoa; phylum Chordata; class Aves; order Phaethontiformes; family Phaethontidae; genus Phaethon; species Phaethon lepturus. The sequence goes on from NW_010548518.1 coordinate 22,135, forward strand.
CAGAGACTGATGGAAGAGAAAGGACGCTAGGGTTATTGATGCAGTGATAAAATGAAATTGCTCAATGATTTCTCTTCATTTGTTCTAGATTTTACAGTTGCTTCCAGCACACCAGCAAAGAATACTTGTAATGAGCTGCTACCACAGCTCTCACCTCGTCCTTAACTAAGGATGCACCTGAAATGTTGTTTGCTGGAGACATGTTTAGAGGAAATATCACTGTGCTCTTTTGCTGATGTTATGCTTTTGTGAATAGCTAGTATTGACCACTATCAGAGACAACAGACACCACTGTACAGACATCTGGTCTGCCTCAATTACCACACTGCCAGTCTTAGTAATGTGAAGGGGAAAAGCAGCAGCAAGATTATCTGCTAGTGCTGACAAAAATGAAACAGAGCTTGGACACCCAGTAACCACCTCTCCTACTTCACCTTGGCTATAATCTCCTTGGAGGAAACGATGGAACAAATGAAGGCTGTAGTTGGCTGTGCATGGCACTCAGATATGGGACAGGTGCAGTTGACAACCATGTTCTGTTCAATGCGAGTCGTGAGATACTCACTCCAACAAGGCTGTGAAGGCAGAAGAGGACAGATCAGAGATAAATACGAGCTGCACTACCTGGGTCACGAGATCCTGGAAGCCCACCCCACCCAGCAGAGGGTGCTCAAAAGCACCAAACCATGGATAAGTACTCAAAAGCACAAAAAAAGGAACAGACTAATCAGGAGCTGAAGGATCACAACAAACCAAGGAGCTGCGAAACAAGAATGTATGGGCTCGGTGAAAATCACCTGGTAACAGCTCCAGACAAAGAACAGCTGCTCCAACCAGGCAGCAGCAACTCCCTACCAAGTTACAGGAGCCAAAGACCCCAGGGCCTTCACCTTGCAGCAGTAGTGCATGCAGCAGAGGGTTGGTGGCTTCTCAGTAGGACACAGCTGGTTGACACAGACTGGGCAGTGGGTTCCAGGACTCGGGGGAAGCTGGGCATCCTGTACTTGCAGCCCCGAGGAGATAAGCAGGGTCTCACGGTTCTCCACATAGCACTGGATCAGGAAATCCACATTCCACCTGCAGTGCATGAGGAGGTGCCGAGCAACATCATCTGGGATGCTCAGAGTATCCTGGACCTGCTGTACTGTCTGGTTCATGAGCAGCTTCGCCTCCTCTGGACTAAGCGTATGCCCCATTGGCACATGCAGCATTGCCATGAGAAACTCCTCCGACCTGCCTATGCCAGGATTCAACCTAACACAGAAAAATGTGTCACGTCCATAAAGGGTGGAGATGTACACCCCTCCACACCTGGTGACATGCATCCCTACCAATACAGGCAGTCTATGCTGTCCTCATGCGGAGATGCCTCTGGCAGCCTGCTCTGGAAAACCATCTGTGCCTGGCCCCCAAGAGGTGTTGTGGG
>NW_010548519.1:0-8453 GCF_000687285.1 Phaethon lepturus
GTAAACAAGGGCAGTGATGAGCTTGTAAGTGTTGTGTGGGGTTTTTTTGTTTTAAGTTTTATTCTAAATAGTCCGGAGAAGCAGAATATATATAGGCAATGCTATAGTTCTCCTATTTCGGGGTGTCAGTCAGGCAACGTAAGGTGGCACTGAATTCTGACCTAGAACCATCCCAAGCTGAGAGAAATCTTCCTGTCAAGTCCATCGGACTTCGAATGAAGTCCTGCCTCAGGACCCGAGAGCCTTGCTGGCTTCAGTTAAATGTATTTTCTACAAGCCTGAGCTGAGCTTTCCAATGGTTTCTTCACTGTGAGAGTCTGTATGAGGTCAAGACTGCTGAATAATTAAGTAGTTCCCTAGGTGCTGTATGTGTCATAAACAACAAAGTAACAAAGTTAAGCTTCTTTGGAAAGTTTTTATTTAATGAGAGCTCAGGGTAGGTTTGTTTTCAATACGGGTAAGTGTCTGAAGATGGAATGAATTAGTGAGGATGTCCTGTCCAAATTCCCCAGAAGAAACCCCCACTGTCTCTGCTAGTATTACGTTCCCGCTAATTACGTTCCCAGGCCCTCCTCTAAAAATGGAGCACATAGGATGTCCTGGAAAGCAGTATTTCTTGCTTAAAACTGGTGAGCATGATTCTCTGGATGGCCTCTCAGTGCTTATCCTCTGTTTGAATAAGGCAGCTAATCTTTTCTTCCTGAATAATTTTTTGTTTTTTGTTGTATAAACATGAACAATTTTGCAAAATATGGATGTATATTAACTCTGAATTTTGTTCTAAAATAGAAAAGTCAAAATCAACTTTTATCAATACCAAGTTTGCAATGTTTTCAAGGTCAAGAGAAGACACGAATTGTCAGAAAGTACTGTAGTGAAAGAAATGGTGAAGAGGAGAAGAGTGGAAGTCAGAGCAGAGACCTCATGCCCACAGCCGGGTATGGACAGGTGAGTTGACTACAAAATACTCTTCCAGGGCACATATCAATATTTTTAATGTCTCTTGGACCTTCCTCATATTTAATTCTTGTGTAACCCTTTGCCCCATTTGTTTTCCTCTTCCTCTTCCATAGGTGACAGAATCTAAGCAGCATTGCCCATATTTGGAGAAATCATATGCGTTCAGGTTCCCATGGCATTAAGTAGAGGTCTTCCTGTTTAACTGCTTTGTGTTAACATTATCTGTAGAATCACAGTGGGATGAGAACTTGGCAACTAGAAAAAGCAGTGCAGTGGTTTGCCCACCTGAGCGAGGGATGACAAGGAAAGAACTGGGAACAGTTTTCTAGCTGCATCCCAGCCTGTTCCTCTGAGTTGGCTGATGAATGCTGCCTCTCGGCTTGAGGCGAGATCTATATCTGTGGATTGCACAGAATCATATCAATCACCTTTGATATTATTGAGTCTAACCCCTCCTGCTCAAGCAGGGTCACCCAGCGCAGGTTGGTTGCCCAGCACGTGTCCACTCAGGTTTTGAGTGGATTCCAAAGGTGGAGATGCCACAACTTCTGTGGGCAGCCAGTTGCGGTGCTTGACCGCAGTTGCAGTCAAAAAGCTTTTTCTTGTGTTCACATTTAATTTCATGTTTTGTGATTTGTGCCCTTTGCCTCTTGTCCTGCCAAGAAGGCACTGCTGAGGAAGAGCCCGGCTCCCTCTTCTTCATTCCCTCCCATCAGGTGTACATTGATAAGATCCCCCCGAGCCTTCTCCAGGCTGAACAGTCCCAGCTCTCCCAGCCTCTCTGCATACAAAAAGTGCTCCAGTCCCTTCATCATTTTTGTAGCCCTTTGCTGGGCTCACCCCAGTGAGTCCCAGTCTTGTCCTGAGGAGCCCAGTCTGGACAGAATGCACAGACTGGCCTCAGCAGCCCTGAGCAGAGGGGAAGGATCACGTCCTTTGAGCTGCTGGCAAAACTCTTCCTAATGCAGGTCAGGATGTTGCTGGCTGCCTTCAGTTCATGGGTGCAATGCTGGCTAATGCTGGCTAACTTCCAGCTTAGCTCTTGATTACCTTTCAGAGACAGGCACGTTATTAGTTATAGTCTAGAAGGCTTCTTTCTTTCACAGAGTATAGCTTAAAAAAAAAAAAGAAAATTGTGTCTGTACTAAATATTCACAAGTATGTGGTAGACAGTCCCAGATGCAGTGCTGTGGTTGGAAGTGTTTATGCTCACCTTTCCTCTTCCATGGCAATGTAGAGACCGTGCCAAATCATTGCCTCATGTCATCTCCCTCATTGCCTTATATTCTACCCAATTTCCAAATGTATTTCCTGCAGAGATAATAATGAGAGAAGCCAGTTCTTTTCCTGCTCATAGAAATGTAGTCCTTTCATTTCCCTCCCACCCATGGTTTCTAGTCACAGTAAAACTGCTGGAAATGAGTGAAGAATGAGACCAGGATCCAGAATGCTTTCTAATCTCAATCTCTTTTAGCCAACATATGAGTTGTAGATTCATAAAATACAAGGCCAGAAATGGCTCTTCATGATCCAGTCTGGCAATTCTCTCTTAGTCCTGTATCTTGCTCCAGCAATTATGCTCTTCCAGAAAAGATTAAAACAGTTAATAATTTCAAAGTGTATCCCTGACTTCAAAGTTAAATTGGTGAGGCATCAGCTTCAAGCCTTCTGTCATTTTTTCCCCCGATTACTCTGTTAGACTGAAGAGCTCATTCAGCCTGACCATTGCCCCCAGGAAGGAGTTTGTCTACTGTAATCAGACCACCTCTTGATCTTTTCTTCTGTTTGGACGAACTCATAATTCCTCATGGGGCATTTGCATTTGGGTTTTCTTGGGGTGCTGTTGAGTGTTGAGCTATCAGAATTTCCAGATGTCACTCTGCAGTGATACTGATCAGCTTAAAGAGCACTACTTTGTGAAGCTAGGATTGTCTCTCCCCACATGCATCACTTTGTACCTCTCTCTATAGAATTTCCTCTGCCATTTTATTGCTCCATGACCGAGTCTTGTAAGATCTTTCTATGGTTCTTTGCTACCTGCCCTTCTCTTCGTGCCAGTAACCTTGTAGCATTTACAAGCTTTGTCAATTTGCTGCTCATCCCCCTTTCCATGTGATGTAACACTTTTTTTTCTCTTTAACTGCTTGTTGGTTTTACTAGAAAAGCAGAAAACCTAATACTGGAATGATTGCATATTTTCATTTTTTAAATGAGACTTTGAAGCATGAATACAAATATAGATTAAGGGTATCTATTTAGTCGGCTAGAGGTACTAAAATCCTGATTTCTAATGAAAAACTTGGAGTAGCCATTTACAAGGTTCCTTCCTTTTCGTGACTCTGTGTAAACTCAGTTCTTACTTGTTTGACTTATTTTTAGAACTGGAGACGACTGTGTTCACCATATGAGTAAAGCAAAGCATGGATTTGAAATGGTAAGCTATACAGAATATTCAGAAAGAGACAACAGCATCTGTTTAGTCCTAGATTCTTAAAGTGGCAAGCATAAAAATGCTTTCAGTTAATTTTTTTCCCCTTTTCACCTGCATCAGGACATTTTTGATTCCTGCTCATCCAACTTAGCCAAGGGATGAGTTTTACCGGGAGATGACACAAGCTTTTCTGACTGTCAAGCTATGAACTCTAGGGGTGAGCTTAGCCTCTCAGAGATGAGCCTGAAGGATGCCCTGCCTTGTCATCAAGGCTCCATCCTCCTCTACCTCAGATGCCCCTTCGTGCAGAACTCCATGAAGGGCCAACAGTGGGTGCTGACACCTTGACACTGGCTTCAGTGTGAGTACTTGCCGCTCCCCACCAGTGTCCTTTTTCTGTGCAGATGGCCATGCAGGGATCCCCCTCTTCTTGAAACAGTTTCATGCGTTTCCTTACTATGGCATCGGAAGGTGGATTTACGACAGGATTGTTCCAGAGGGATTGGCAGTTGCTTTCTAAACCCACTGTTCTCCAAAGACCTTGTCAGGAGGGGAAGATTCCTTCTCTTTTTAGCCCACAGTCTAAAAGGCTGCTCTGACAGAGCTGGTTAGGCACACCCTTTAGGCAACAGGGTCTTCCCCAACACCCCTGTTCTTCTCTTCCTGGCCGTTGCCCATCCTCGCAAATGTCCCAGTGCATTTCATCCATTTTCTGGATACTGATAGCAGTTCTAAATTTGGTTCAAATCTCTGCCACACTATCACCTTCCTAGCCTTTTTCCCTCTCCAACTCTTAGGATAGAGTCTTTTCCGAGGAGGCAAACTCATTCCTCTTGGGATTGTCCACGAAGGAAGTTGCCTGGTGGTATTAAAGGAACAGCTGCTTCTCCTGCTGTTCCTTGGGAGGTAAACAGTTGCATCAAATATGCAGATTTCTGCGTGTTTCTGCATGATGACATGCTGCCCCCATTTCAGGAGGCTTTTGGACCTCTCCACAACTGGCTGAACCTTTACACAACTGTTGTCTGTGGGCTTGCTTGAAATCTCAGATGGCCAGGGCATACTGCCTGCTTGCTCCTGTCGAACTGGTTTCAAAGGGCAAATCCCTTGGTCTGCCGGGGTTCACTGCATATACAATAGCCTGCAATTTCAGGTGCTACTAGTTGCATGGTTACCTTCAGCCTGCACAGATAAACTCCTGTATTGAAACAGCCCTCACCTTCTTGAAAGCCCAAAACCTTCTTTCAGAAGAGGGGGTTTTTGACAGGTTTGTTGGATTTTCAAGATAGGAAGGAGACTTCCTGGTAACTCCTCAGGAGTTCAGCGTTCAGTACAGAAGAACTGCTCTGAAAGAAGCAGACTTATTTGTCTCTAAAACCTGTATCACTTTTTTTTCCTCTCAGCTTACCTTTGTAGGATTCTCTACACATGCTCTTTCTGGCTTCTTTCCTCAGGTGCTCCAAACACTCTGTCGGTGGGATAAGGGTCATCCTCTGAAAGATGCTTTTTTTTCCCCCACTTTGCACTAATCACTGTCCCCAGAATGTCTCCACACCTTGTACAGTGCTGAATTTCCCAAACGTTAGAGTCCTTGAAAGCTGGAGCTCCAGGTTAGCATGTTGGACCCTGAGAAATAACATGGTAGCTGGCAGACATGACTGTAACCTCATATTGTGTTAACTAATGCGGGAGGACATGTCCTGAGCTCTTTCCAGGTGAACTGGAGCTATGATGAATGAATCAGCCACTCAGCAAATACCAACTCAGGTGAGAAGGACCTTCGCCAAAACAGGTGCTTATACCTGAAATTTGCACTAGTCAGGGTGTTGTTACACTGAGAGGGATGTCCAGACACAAACTGTTGTGTTTATGAATACCAGACTAGATGTCATGAGCTCTGCATGAAATCTATAGGCAGATGACCTGTCCTTTATGTGCATTTCTTTAGGAGATCAGAGCCAGGTGCTTTTGCGACATGCTTCCCACTTGGTTTGCTTTCCATTTGGTTTCTTTTGGTATTCAGGATGAGAAGAAAGATTAGGTTTAGGAAAAAACAAGTATCAGTAGCTCCTGTACTTTCTCAGGATTCTTCTGATCATTCCTCCAGAACTGTTCAGTTTATCAGAAGTGTATGACTTTGGATCCAAATCCACCTGGTGTTTTAGAATGCATCTCAAAAAGGGAAGGTTCTCATTAAACATGAAGGAAATTTGTCTACTTAGTACATGTGGGATTGACTTTACAACATTGGCACTGGGTTCAGAAGGAGGAGCGTGGAAGTGCTGCAGTCACATGGCTGTTAAATAGACTTCATTTTCAGCTCTCATCCAAATGCCTTCTAGGCCTACAATTTTGACAGTAGGCTGTCCGATCAGGATAATTGGAGTCAAACCTGTGCATCTTTCCACTTACCAAGTGCACCAGTAGGAGTCAAAGGCAGACAGGAAGAAAGAGAACTAAGAGATGCTCAGCCTGCCACTGCAGATAATTTTCCTAACTTAGTTAATCCTCTGAGACTAAACTGCAAAGATCTCAGGCCATCTGAAGTTTGGAATTTTGTGTGAACCTTAGCTTAGTGCAAGAGAAACACCTTCAGGGAGTAGATCTATTCTTCTATTATCTTCTCTCTATGACAAAGTTGTTGTACTCTCTCTTAAAGAAGCTTATGATTTTGTTGTTTGTGGTCCTTTGTATTGCTGATAAACTTCCTAGTGGGTTTTCCTGGCTCACCTCTTGCTTCTGGCACTTTCACTTTTGTCCCGTCCCTGTTACTCTGTTTCCTATGACTATGTCTTAAGCAGGGCTAACGTCTAGGGGCCTATATTGTCCAATGGCCATTATTTTCCATAGCACTTCTGTTCATGTTTTTTAAAATCTCTGTCTATGCCATAGCTGCTGCTGTTCTTTCACTATCTGATATGTTAAAATCTACTCAATGAATTACAGCGTTATGTTAGGCTTATGAATGTCCTGAGGAGGGAGGAGTAGAAATATATTGGTGAATAAAGTCCTCATGGTAGCAGGAAAAAAAAATAATCACAGTACAAGAAAGTAGACCTTGCCTTTTAGTTCTTAAAGCAAGGAAGCAAACAAAAATCTCCTCTACAATAGAATTTTACGTTGTGTAACAGTTCTTGGTTTCCTTTTCCTTTCAGAATCCCTCCAAAGAAAATGAGTGTGAGTTTAGTCCAGCATCCCTTACCGTGGGCTGTAACCAAGTGAGTTTCTGTAAGTAAGGAATTCCTGGATTGTTTCGTTCCAATTGGTCATGTTAAATCAAAAGCTGCAAGGATTACACTCGTGTTAGCTTTCCTTTAAAAATCATGTTTGGTTTTTTCCAGCATGTGAGATTAGGAATTAGAACCACTGCAAAGTGGTAGGTCACCAATGATTTTGGCTGAGACTCTCTTCCCACATAACAAATTCCCACCCATAGAACTAGGCTACATAAGAGTCTTTCAGAGCTGGACTGTGAGATGGGAGCTTCTCTCCAAATTAGTCTGCATTGTGGTTGCTTTGAAACCTCCCAGGAGTCATGTCAGTCAGAGTCTGGACACACCTCTCAGTTCCAGTGTCTGCTGGTGGATATGCAGTAGAGAGAGCGAGCTTGTGTTTTTGTTCTTGCTGCTGTTTCTTACAGGGCGACCTGTGGAATCTAACCTTGAACAAAGAACAGCAACAGCTCAGGCTGAGGGTGCAATGCAGCTACTGCAGCAAATGGCAAACAAAGGAAATGTGGAATCAGAAGGAACAGGTCTCTCAAAGTTCTGGAGAAGGTACTAATACTGCAGCTATGAGTAGATGCAGTCCTGGCTATGTCCGAGCCTGTGTCAGAGACTGTGCCAGATTCTCGCAGTTCAGGTGATTCTGCATTATCTTGAAGAATGGATACCACTTTTCTGTGGTTAAACCAAAGTCTCCCAAGGCAAAGGAATATTCAGGGATGTCCTTTGGTCTTGTGGTAAAGTGCAACATTCCCAATAAATGTTCCTCTTCTGAGCTGTCTTTGAAAAAAAAAAAAAACCCTCACAGGAGAGTTAGTGACCTCAGTGACCTCAGTCACAGTCCTCATACAATACGGCTTTTATCAGCTGAGGAGTGCCATCTCCAGCCCCATTTTTAAAGGACTGAAACACTCCCCCTTCTAACAGAGCCTTCCTGGGACATTCAGTCCTGTCAAGGTAAGTATGATGTTTATTTGGCTGCTTAGCAACTTGGGTCTTTGTAACTTTGACTCCCAAAGACACAATTTTAAACTGAAATTAAAGTAAACATGCAAACAGTTGCTGGGCATTGCTGACTAAACGCGTGCTCTAAAGCTGTGGAAGCTGTATCCCACAAGAGTGGTCTGTTCACTGCACAGCACAAGTTGAGCATCAGCAGTAACTGTTTGTTTGATAGATGAGTTAGTTTTGGAAGAAATAAAACTCCTTGTTAATCATAATGTATGCCAGTCCCTTTAACTATTGAGACTAGACCGTTACAGCACAAGTTATTCACTATGTTTCCTCTATTTTTTCCAGTCTTCTTCTGTATTATTTTGTGCTGGGGTTGTATCTTTCTGATGGACGGAAATTATCTTGTTATTACAGTTCTCAGAGAAGTATTTTAAGTATAATGTGCTCTTTTTGTTGTTGTTGTTGTTTCCCCAGCTTAATCTTTTCGCCACTACAGCATCTCTTTGGTGGAAAGAACTGACCTGGAAGTACTAATAGTTGTGGGAAGGTAAACTTGTAGCATGAATGTCAGGTTGTATTGTTTCTTTTGTAATTTGGCTTTTCACATTGGTTGTCTCAGCTATTAAATACTTCACATGAAATTATACTTTGTTAACATACTGAAGATGTTGGGTTAGAATGTCTTTTTCTTTGCAACCTAGAGCTTTTAGAAAAAGAGCAACAAGCTTTAAGATTTTGATCTTTGAATGTCATAAATTGGGAATTTTACATTTAAAAATCATTATATGAGATTCTAATAAAATAAGCATCAACTTGGAACTGCGTGTTATTTTAATGTCTTACCCTTACAAAAAACACTATTTACCTCCAATAAGAAATATTAG
>NW_010548519.1:8484-12203 GCF_000687285.1 Phaethon lepturus
GACTCCTGTCCTATGCTTCACAGTATTAAAAATGTCAAAATTGATGAAAATATTTTGGATTAGATTTTACCACACATCAACTTGTGTAATTTTTTATGCCTTTGACAGGTAGTGGCATGAGGCTGGGAGCTAAGATTTCAGATGCGCCTAGGACATGCTCAGGCAGCTTTTTGCCATCACACTAGTGCATTTACAATAAACCATAATTCTTCATCTGTCTCCTGAGCTGAGACACTGTGTAGCCATGTGCATGCTCAATGCTAGTCTAACACATAACACTGAGTGGTTGTTACTTTACCAGTAGCAACACGCGGCCGTTTAACTGCGTCGCAGGGGTAACCTGTCTGGCAGAATGAGACGATACTCTAAATAAGTCAGACAATGCAACGCATGGTCTGTTTGGCTTCTTTCCACCCTGGTCCACTGGTTGTCCACCCTACATACTGACGTATTCATTCCTGGACTCCCATCAGCAGTGAAACAATGCTTTCCCTCCAAGAAGAAATGGAATTGAGAAACTAGTTCCATTTATCCTGTTCTCCTTAGTCCTGTCCCACAAACACTGGTAAAGGCTGAGTGCACCAGGATTCAACCCCTTCTACTGGGGGACTGTACAATAAGATGGACAGGGGTAAGGACCAGGAAATGGGTAAAGAGTTGACCAGGTGGATAACAAGCCATAAATAAGGGAAAACATCCATGAATTGACTCTCTCTTTAGCACTGGTTATGCCAATAAAGATGATGATCCACTTTCCTGATCTCACATGCAGCTGCATAAAAAAGGGCCTTTGTCTTGCAAGAGCTGGGACTGTTCAGCCAGAAGAGAATGCTCAGGGGGCATTTTATCAATGTGTGAAAATACCTGAAGAGAGAATGCGGAGAGGACAGATCCTGGCTCATTTCACTCCAGTGGCAGGACCAGCAGCCTTGGACAGAAACTGGAACACAGGAGGTTCCCTCTGCATGTCAGGAAACTCTTCTTCCCTGTGAGGGTGACTGAGCCCTGGCACAGGTTGCCAAGGAGGATTTGGAGTCTCCCACCTTGGAGATATTCAAGTGCCATCTGGATGTCATCCTGGGCAGCTGGCTGTAGGTGGCCCTGCATGAGCAGAGGCTTCGATCCCTTGACCTCCAGAGGTCTCTTCCAATCTTAACCACAGTGTGATTCTATGAATATTTCCAGAGGGAGTTTCCTTCCCTTTTTAAACTGTCTGTATCTCAACCCACAAGTTTTTTCTTGCATTTGCCCGTCTGATTCTCTCCCCCATCTCGCTGAGGGCAGGGTGAGCAGCTGGGTGGGGACTCACCTGCCAGTCAGTGGCAACCCACCTACCCCTCCATGGGGCTGCAACCTGCAGAGGACCCAGGCAGGAGCACAGGCAGTGTGAGACACCGCTGAGCATGGACCCTGACCCCTGCACTCCTTGTTGCCTGGCTGGTGGGACTGAGTGTGACCTGCAGCAGTAACGAGTGAGAGGAGAGGAGTCTGGGTCAAGCTGAGCCTGGGTAAGGGAAGGAAAGAAGTTAAATTGATCTACTTCAAATGAGTGTGGTTCATATCTACCTCTGCTGGGGAACCTGAAGCTGACACACATGAAGGAGCACTGTCATCCCTCAGGCCAAGCATCTTCTGGGCAGGCTGGCACTGGTTATGTTTCTGCTCAGGCACCAAGGCCTAAGCTGTACCTTGTGAGATCTCTCCTACCGACCCCTACCAGAGCAGAACACAACATAGCCTGCTAACATCCCGTGAGGGCTTCAAGTCTGTCCAGTGCCTTTCCTATAAACTCACGTGCAGGCAGGGTCAGGAGGAATTACCACCTAGGGTTAACAAAAGCCATGCCATGTATAAAAAAAATCAAAATTCAACGTTTTCATCTGACTGTAAACTGTACCTGTAAACCAGACTGATACAGCTGGACATGCAGTCAAGAAACACGGACAGATAGGTACACATGAACACAGGAGGATGGACAGAGAGATGATTATAGACCTGAATTACTGACAAGAATCAGTAAAGGAAATCTGGCCAAGAAATAGACAGACAAACATAAGGTAGGACAGATATCAGAAAGAGAAAAAATGCTTGATGAATTGTTAGTAGAAAGACACCCAGGCAGCTGGCATATGATGGTGTCAGTGATGAGGTCGGTGGAGGAGGAATACTTTGCTTGGCTGAATACTTGGCTGAAGCTACAGCATGAACACAAAGACATTTTGTTTTCTCAGTCTGGAAAATGCCATTGCAGAATTATGGGCAATATTTGCAAGATGTGCATCCATTTTGGAAAATTGTTGCAGGTGACAAAATGGTTTAATTAAATCTAAACAAAAATAATTTTTATTTTAACTGGGATAGACATTCTTTTAACTTCAAGAAAGTATCTTGTTCTTTAAACAAGTGGCCACCTTCTAAAAGGAAAGGGAAAGGTGCTTCAAAAAGAAGCAGAAACAAGCAAGCTGGGCTATTGTTCAGGGCAACTCTTCCCTCTCTTCCCCTTGGCATTCTATAAATGCTGGAAAAAGCCAGACACTTCCAGAGGTACATGGACTCATGGCACTGATGCCATATTGTTGGCACTGGTGACCATGGGCCTTGATGCTCCTAGCTGTTGGAGTCAGCTGTTGATCAGGCACGAGAGCTCATTGGTGAGAGAAGTTGGAACTGGAAAAGGCTTCTCTGTTTTTCCTCTTCAACACAAGACATTTTTGTGCTACTTACCCACCCCCCAAAAGGGGGAGGAATCTCATTTGCCCTGGTGCTGTTCGTCCTGCTTCTGGCTTTGGTGGTCATTCATGGATATTCAGTGGAGCATCCTGCCTCTCTGCGGTTCCTTGTGCTTATTTTGTTCTTTATTTTGCAACTTCTGGCACTCGTATACCTCCTGTGTGCAGCTCTACATTGCCCTGCCCGCCCCTGTAGAGGTTCCATTGCTCAAACACTTGTGTAAAAAAGCTGATAGAGAGTCTTGAGTATATATATTATATAGTCTGTGTAGTACTTGACAAGAACTTCAGTGAGAGCATGTCCAGGCAGACAGCCTTTCTCCTTGCAGAAGGCCAGGCACTGCACAGGGTAGGTGCTCTCAGATTCCTCTCACCAGCAAGAGGAGCGGGAGAGCACCAGCCCTGAGCAGGCACCGCTTGCCACAGGCAGAGGCTGACGGTGAGTTACCTGCTCAGACACAGGACGGTGCAGTGGGTTTGTCTGAGATGATGCTTGTTTAAGCACTTGGACCTGAGGAGGGAAATGTGATTTGGAACTGTGGCAGGGTGGAGGAACGGAAAGCCCTAAAAATGAGAATAGGAATTAATGCCTGAGAAAACCGAGGAATAAGAAATACATTGGGGGTGGTTCACTTTGTCCCCTCACCTCTGGGACGGTTGGGTCCCCTTCTGGGATCTGTCTCATGACTGTGTGCCAAATGTATACATATAAGTAACCTATCCCAAGTACATCTGCTGCTCTATCATTGATACGTTTACTTTATTAGAGATAAGTTTGTATTAACCTGTAATACTACATCTATACACGGTGCTCCTGCTGTTAACTGCTGGTAATTATTTGTAACAGCTTGACAGAGGTACAGATACACACATTTGCTTTTTTAATCCCGGGCATACTTGTTAGTGGGGATTTTGTGGCATTGGCAGCAATCTGTAACACAGCAGAGAGGCTCCCAGGACGACGCTCGCATCCCGGGCATCGCCCCGGCC
>NW_010548520.1:0-1278 GCF_000687285.1 Phaethon lepturus
TGTGAGTCTGGGGCAACTGTTTACTCCCCAGTGTCCATTGACTTTAGTTACTGCATCAGATAGATACTCGTCGTGCCCATCCAGGGTCATGTAGTCTCAGGGTTTGTTTAAGGAGTCCATTAGTACGTTCTACAATACCATTCGCCTGAGGGTAATATGGGGTATGAAAAATCCACTGTATCCCTTCATCTCATGCCCACTCTTGGACCACCCTGGCAGTAAAGTGACTACCGTTGTCTGATTGGATAACTCTGGGTTTAGGAAAACAGCTAAACCATGATTTCAGACTGCTCACTGTATACTCTCCGGTTGCTCGTGGGACAGCTTCAGCTTGAGTTAGTCCAGAAATTACTTCAACTCCTACCAGTATGTACTTCTTTCCTTCTGAGAGACGAAAAGGACTGATGCAGTCTACTTGCCAAGTGTCCCACGGTCCCTTATTGTCCCTTAAGTGTAGGGATTGGTCCTTGAGAGGGTTATGCTCCCCTAATCGTGTACGGCATAGGCCGCATGCTGAGGTGACAGCATTACATAGCTCCCTGGTCACAGACCATCCCCTGCTAATTGCCTCTTTATAAAGGTCTTTACTTCCAGAACGGCCTCGTTCCACATGTAACCATTCCAGCAGATGTTCCCATTTTCTAAGTGGGTTAACGAGTCTACTTGATTATTCAAAAGGTGGGAAGGGTGGTCTCCTTTTTGGTGTGCAGCTACCCATCCTACTAGATTTTTAGCAATGTTTAGCAATGCTTAGAATGTCTTCCCATTTGGGTTAACGAGTCTACTTGATTATTCAAAAGGTGGGAAGGGTGGTCTCCTTTTTGGTGTGCAGCTACCCATCCTACTAGATTTTTAGCAATGTTTAGCAATGCTTAGAATGTCTTCCCATTTTTCTCGCTGCCACATCGGTGTCCGGTTAACTTCCCATTGGTTTTGTTCCCAAAATGGGAGCCATTCAGTACATCCCTTGAATACAGCATATGAATTGGTATAAATAAACACTGGTTCTTTGTTTTCTGCTTCTCGTTTTATCACACTCCAAACCACTATCAACTCTCCTACCTGAGCACTTCCCTCCCCTTCTTGTCACTATCCGGTTCCCTGAATCAATGTGTAGTGCTACTGCTCGGTACTTCCATACCTTTCCCTCTCTTTTAGAGGATGCATCAGTAAACCATACATTCTTTAGTTGGGAATCAAAGGGAGGAGCAGGTTTTATAACTGAAGGAGGAGTCTCCTAATCTGGATGATCAGAAGTTGGATCCTGTATTTGAAGCA